>NC_045544.1:134610711-134705711 GCF_009769535.1 Thamnophis elegans
TGTAAAAAAAAAAAAGCCTTCCCCCAATTGCCTTCCCCCAACACCCCCCAACCCTTTCAAAAGCCACCCCCATCGCCAGCCTCTCTCAACCAGATCCCCACCTGCTTCTCCTCGGCTCACCCGGACCAGGATGCTGACGGCGGCTTGCATGGCATGGCTGCAGGGAGAGCGGCGCCTGAGAGAAGTGGGCAAAAAAATAAAATTTCCGACGGCTGAGCTGCTTGGCCCGGGACCGAGCCTCCTCCTCACCGCGCTGCCGCCGCCGCAAAGCCTCACCACCCAAGGCCGCCGGACAGCTGTCGCAAAAACGTTGCACGTCAGCGCGCACACGTGCAGGAGGGGAGGGAGCCTCACCCCTCATCGGGCGCTTCGAGCGAGCCAAGCGGAGGGAGGGAAACCACTGCCCTCTAAAGGCCATATCGGAAATGACACTTCAGAGAAATAAAAACTTTTTTTTTAACGGCGTGCTTTTTCTAAAATTGATGATTCGGCGTCTTTTCTTTCTTTTGGAAAATCGGGAGTTTATGAACACGCCCCGGGACACTGGACAAATTTTGAAAAATCGTGACTGTCCCACCAAAAGCGGGACGTCTGGTCAACTTATGCAAGAGGCCAAGTAGGCCACACCCACCATGCCCACGCCCACCCAGCAGCCAGACAAAGAACTGGTTTCTTTTTTTAATCCCACCCCTGCCTGAAGGGTCATGTCTTAATTTTATTTCTCTCTTAAGACATCTAATTCTCCTTTGCGGGGAATATTCTGTCTTTATAATATGTCCTAAAATTTTTCATTCTTCTAGGAGTGGTGGCCGCTAACTTTCTTCAGGAGAAATGTTAGGTTCTGTACAATTCGCATTGCCTACCTCTCTCATCTTTTCATAGTGAAGCAGGGGTGGGTTCCGGCTGTCACTACTGCCAGTTTGCCCGGGGGTGCGCCCTGCGCGCATACGAGTTTCAAGTTTCATTTTATTTATATACCGCCCTATTCCCGGTGGGACTCAGGGCGGCGCACAAACCCAAGGAAGGGAACAGTACAATAAAAATTGTGTGCTTAGCTCCACCCCTTTTGTACTTGCATTATGATGTCACAGCAAAAGGAGTGGAGCTTATATTCCAGTGATGCCAAGCAGCTTAAAAGTCATGTTATCCTATGGACGCCTCTTAATCAAACCCTTTTTGTGCGCCATTCTTTTGCATGATGGCTGTAACTCTGCAACTTAGAACGAAGGAGAAATTTCCTGACAGTCAGAACAATTAATCAGTGGAACACCTTGCCTTGAGAAGTTGTGAATGCTCCAACACTGGATGTTTTAAAGAAGATGTTGGACAATCATTTGTCTGAAGTGATGTAGGGTTTCCTGCCTAAGCAGGGGGTTGGACTAGAAGACCTCTAAGGTCCCTTCCAACTATTCTATTCTATTCTATTCTATTCCATTCCATTCTCAATCAATATTCTATTCTATTCTATTCCATTCTATTCCATTCTATTCCATTCCATTCTATTCCATTCTATTCCATTCTATTCCATTCTATTCCATTCTATTCCATTCTCAATAAATATAATATTCTATTCTATTCCATTCCATTCTATTCTCAATAAATATTCTACTTATTCTATTCCATTCCATTCTATTCCAATCTCAATCAATATTCTATTCTGTTCCTTTCTGTATCGTTCCATTCTATTCTCAATAAATATCCTATTCTATTCCATTCTATTCTATTCCATTCTATTCCATTCTATTCCATTCCATTCCATTCCATTCCATTCTCAATAAATATTCTATTGTATTCTATTCTTACTGTATGTAGGTTTTCAGTTGTGTGAGTGGATGGGTGGATGGAAGGAAGGAAGGTTGGAAGGAAGGGAGGGAGGGAGGGAGGGAGGGAGGGAGGGAGGGAGGAAGGAAGGAAGGAAGGAAACAATTATACGGGAAATTGTTTTACATCAAGTCTGAAATGCATATTTAACAGTGGAAAGATTCAGGGATGTGTGCGGGGAGGAATCTTGAGCAGCATTTTCATGGATTTCCTGGCAGACATAGCAACAAAAACAAAATATATATGTCATCCCTATTTTAAGTCGACTTTCTGCTGCCTGGTGGGGGGAGCAGAAATCCCGTGTTTCCATTTCTAGACCACCAGCTTCCATCATTCCCTTCTGCCAGCCAAAATGTTGTCCGAGGTAAGAGTGCCCCCTGGTGCTGCGCATCGCACAGCTCCCATCCTTGGCCAAGCGATGGACTCCACAGTCCATAAGCCACCCTTGCTAATTTGACAGCCAGGTTGGGGGAGGGGGGAAGAGGAGGAGGGAGGGAGGGAGGGAGGGAGGGAGGGCAAGGAATTAAAAGGTATTAAAGGTGTTAATAAGTGACTTACTTAAACGGGGTATCGCATATATTGGACATTAATCACCACACCGTTAAAACTGTAATTAAGGAGTCGGCTCTGCCTTCTGGGGAAGGCCCACTTGGGCGCCGAGAGAAAACGGCCTCTTTATTAATACAAATTATTTTATTTGGCTAAAGCTAATAATTCTAAGTGAGGTCAACGGGACTTCTGCCACGCGGGAAGCGGCACCCTTGCCCGAGCAAGGTTTCCATGGCAACGGAGGTATAAGTTCACCCTCCGTGCGCCAGCTATTACGGCTTCGCTCACTAAGCGAGGAGCCAGGTGGGTTTGGGAGGAAAGCGGACAATTATTTTGCTCAGAAGCCCATTTTCCCCGAAAAATCAGGAGGGGCAGAGGGTCGAGGGGAGGGAGGGAGGAAGGGCTTGGCGCCCAGAGAATCCCAAATTTGGAGAGAGCGGGGGGGGGAGTCTCTTGGGAAGGTGGCATACATTTCCCCCTCGCACCTTTCGATCATGAAGCTGTGAATAAGTTTCTAAACAACAGAGGGGAGAAAAGAGGAAGATTTTTTTTTTTTTTAAAAAAAGATTTTCTTTACTACTCTTTTTTTAAGAAATGGGTGGCGGCTACCACGGCCTGGCACCATTAGGTAATATAAGGTTTGGGTTGGTTATTGTTAAGCTTGCAAATAGAGTCAGTTTGGTCCAGTGGCTAAGGCTCTAGACTAGAAACCAGGAGGCTGTGAGTTCTAGTCCCACATTAGGCATGAAAGCTGGCTGGGTGACTTTGGGACAATCATCAGGAGACTGAGAGTTCTAGTTCTGCCTTAGGCATGAAAATCAGCTGGGTGACTTTGGGACAATCACCAGGAGACTGAGAGTTCTAGTTCTGCCTTAGGCATGAAAACCAGATGGGTGACTTTGGGGCAATCACCAGGAGACTGAGAGTTCTAGTTCTGCCTTAGGCATGAAAACCAGATGGGTGACTTTGGGGCAATCACCAGGGGACCGAGAGTTCTAGTCCAGCTTTAGGCATGAAAATCAGCTGGGTGACTTTGGGACAATCATCAGGAGACTGAGAGTTCTAGTTCTGCCTTAGGCATGAAAATCAGCTGGGGGACTTTGGGACAATCACCAGGAGACTGAGAGTTCTAGTTCTGCCTTAGGCATGAAAACCAGATGGGTGACTTTGGGCCAATCACCAGGAGACGATGAATTCTAGTTCTGCCTTAGGCATGAAAATCAGTTGGGTGACTTTGGGCCAATCACCAGGAGACCGAGAGTTCTAGTTCTGTCTTAGGCATGAAAACCAGATGGGTGACTTTGGGCAGTCACCAGGAGACTGAGAGTTCTAGTTCTGCCTTAGGCATGAAAATCAGCTGGGTGACTTTGGGCCAATCAACAGGAGACTGAGAGTTCTAGTTCTAACTTAAGCATCAAAGTCAATTGGATGACTTTCGGCCAATCACTCTCTCTCAGCCCAACCACCTTACAGGTAATCCTCAACTTACAACAGTTGGTGTAGTGACCATTCAAAGTTACAACGGCGCTGGAAAAATTGACTTTTATGAGCCTTTTTGATACGTAACCATTTTTGCAGCATTCTTATGGTCATAATCATATGATCAAAATTCAGCTTATTTATGAGGGGGGGGGGCAGTGTCCAGGGGCGTCCTATGAATAGTTTTACGACTTTCTGAAAAGCAAAGTCAATGGGGAAACCAGATTCACTTAACAACTGGTTAACTAACTTATCAGCTGCAGTGATTCACTTAACAACTATTGCAGAGGTGGGTTCCTACCAGTTCGCACCTATCAAAATCTAGTCAAATCTACTGAACCGGTTAGAAGAGGTTCCACCAATGGACCCGGAAAGCAGGCCACACCTACAGAAGAGGCTCCAAATTTTTTTGAAACCCACCACTGGTCCTTGGATATGACTATTCTACACTATCATGCTCATATTTATCAAACTCAGTGCCTCTGTGAAAGGTAAGGATGACTACTGCGTTTGTGGTGCAATCAGAACATTGCGTGTGTTGAAGTTGTTTTAACGCAAACCAAAGATGCCTTTTAAAAAACAAATTTACATCATATTCTTATGCATGCCGGTGCTGTGTGTGAGGTCATTTAAGGTGGTTCTGACAAGTGTCGTCGGCATCTTCATATCCGGTCACATGGGCAGCAAGCCACTCCCATCCGGTCACATGGGTGGCAAGCCACTCCCACAAAGGAGGCCACACCCACAGAGTCGGTTCGAAGAATTTTTGAAACCCACCACTGAACTATGGCAAGAAAAGTCACTTAACAAATATCTCACTTAACAACAGAAGTTTTGGACTCAATTGTAGTCGTAATTTGAGGACTACCTGTATTATAAAGGGGGCTGTGGCTCAGGGGCTAAGACGCAGAGCTTGTCGATCAGAAAAGTTGGCACTTCGGCGGTGGAAATCTCTAGCGCCGCGTAACGGAGTGAGCTCCCGTTTATTTGTCCCAGCTTCTGCCAACCTAGCAGTTCAAAAGCACATAAAAAATGCAAGTAGAAAAATAGGAACCACCTTTGGTGGGAAGGAAACAGCATTCCGTGCGCCTTCGGCGTTGAGTCATGCCGGCCACATGACAACGGAGATGTCTTGGGACAGCGCTGGATCTTCGGCTTTAAAACAGAGATGAGCACCGCCCCCTAGAGCTGGGAAAGTCTAGCACATTTGTTTGAGGGGAACCTTTACCTTTACCTTTATTATAAATAAAAATAATAAAGATCATTTTTTTTAATGAAATAAATAAATATCCCAAACTAAAGATCATTTCTAATTGTCTTTTCCATTGCTGTATCTTGGAGGAGTGTACAGTTAATACTATTTTGGGGGGAGGGTGTTTATTTCCATTTTCTTTCCAAGCCAGATTTCTTTATTTAAGTTGGAGAGCAATATATATTTTCTAAAGAAATAAATAAATGAGATAAATAAACTTGTCTGGCTTTGAGAAATATAGCGTGCATGTTACATTTATATCCCACAATTTATATCTCACACTTGGGTGTGTCTAGTTTAATGAAAAGAAGGACTAGGGGAGACATGATAGCAGTCTTCCAATATCTCAGGGGTTGCTACAAAGAAGAGGGAGTCAAACTATTCTCCAGGGCACCTGAGGGTAGAACAAGAAGCAATGGGTGGAAACTAATCAAGGAGAGAAGCAACTTAGAAATGAGGAGAAATTTCCTGACAGTGAGGACAATTAATCAGTGGAACAGAAGTTGCCTCCAGAAGTTGTGAATGCCCCAACACTGCAAGTCTTTAAGAAGATGCTGGATAGCTATTTGTCTGAAACGGTATAGGGCTTCCTGCCTAGGCAGTGGGTTGGACTAGAAGACCTCCAAGGTCCCTTCCAACTCTGCTATTGTATTGTAATGAAAGGAAACTAATCAAGGAGAGAAGCAACTTAGGAGAAATTTCTTGACAGTGAGGACAATTAATCAGAGGAACGACTTGCCTCCAGAAGGTGTTAATGCCAACACTGGAAGTTTTTAAGATGATGTTGGGCCACCATTTCTCTGAAATGGTATAAGACGGGGGGGGGGGGTGTCAAACTCCAGGCCCGCAACAGATCTGGCCAGCGAGGTGCTTAAATTTGGTCCATGTGGTCAGCCTGGAAAAAAAGAGCCGAGGTGGCGCAGTGGTTAGAGTGCAGCACTGCAGGCTACTTCAGCTGACTGCAGTTCTCCAGTTCGGCTGTTCAAATCTCACCGGCTCAGGGTTGACTCAGCCTTCCATCCTTCCGAGGTGGGTAAAATAAGGACCCAGATTGTTGGGGGCGATATGCTGACTCTGTAAACCGCTTAGAGAGGGCTGAAAGCCCTATGAAGTGGTATATAAGTCTAACTGCTATTGCTATTGCTATATCAAAGAACTGGCCCACGGTACTTCTGGCAGCTAAAATGGGCTGCGTGTGCCCCCCACGCGCCTCATTTTCACCCTCCATGGCCTCCTGCAGCACGCTGCCGGCGAAAACAGAGCTGTAAACTGGCCAAAAATGGCCAGTAGACTGTTTCAGGTGGCCATGAAGTGTGAAAATGAGGCACAGGGGGACTGTGTGCAGCCGAACACACACCCCGCGCCCTGTTTTGGCCGGCAGGGTGCTACAGGAGGCATCCATCCCACCAGTGGTGCGTTTCAAAAAATTTTCGAACCTACTCTATGGGTGTGGCCTCCTTTGTGGGAGTGGCTTGCCAGCCATGTGACCTGGTGGGAGTGGCTTGCCAGCCATGTGTTTTCTTTCTTTCTCTCTGTCTCTGTCTCTCTCTCTTTCCTTCCTTTTGTCTCTGTCCCTTTTTCCTTTTATCTCTCACTTTTTCTTTCTTTTTTCTTTTTTTCTTTCTTCCTTTCTTTCTCTTTCTCTTTCTCTCTCTGTGTGAGTCTGTGTGTGTGTGTGTGTGTGTGTGAGAGAGAGAGAGAGAGAGAGAGAGAGAGAGAGTGGTGGGTTTCAAAAAATTTTAGAACCTCTTCTGTAGGTGCGGCCTGCTTTCCGGGTCCACTGGTGGAACCTCTTCTAACCGGTTCAGTAGATTTGACGAATCGGTTCTACCAAACTGGTGCGAACCGGTAGGAACCCACCTCTGCGTCCCACCCACCCCTTCCTGCCGGTCTGCGGAGGAGGAGAACTACAATGCTGATCCTCGCAGAAATCCAGTTTGACACCCCTGGTATAGGGCCTCCTGCCTAAGCAGGGGGTTGGACTAGAAGACCTCCAAAGGCCCCTTCCAGCCCTGCGATCCTAACAAAGCTTAAAAAAAAAAAAAAACCTCAGGTGCTCCAGCTTGCTGAAGCTACACTTTGCTGAGCCTCCAACCAATTATTTTCTGAACGGTGCAGTGATTTATCTGCGTCCCCGTGTGATGTCATTCGTTTATGTACAGCATTACCCAGAATATGGCATTAACATTTTACTATTAGTCTTACCTTTCAACACAAAAAGATAAAGGCGTAAATCTCAAGGCACAATGGAGGTGTCAGGCAAGTTGATGTAGTGCTACAAGTTTGGCTATGTTATTATTATTGGGTTTGTGGTTTTTTTTTGGCATATTCCTGTAACTTGGATGATACAGAAAAGCCAATAGAATTTTTCTCCCTGCAGGGAGTCCAGGGCTACCGTATCGGATGACCAGATCTAATTTTAATTGCTGATTGGCTTAAATAAGTGGACGGGATAGAAACAAACAAAAAAAAATATCTCCTTGGCAAACAGACTTACGACTGTTTTTCAAAGTTACGACCCTTGCAGCATCCCCATAGTCACGTCATCAAATGTAAAAGATGGCAGTTCTGCCCGAGGCTTCCCCCAAGCAGATTCCTGGTCCCGACAAAACCCCTTTTATTAAACGAATGTGAATTCCTCTCACTCACCTTCAGCAAAGGTCTGGCAAAGAGTCTTTCAAAGGTGGATTTATGACCACAGAACTTATCTAGCTTGGAAAGCTGCCATGTAAATATTTTCCAAATGCAGTGCTGTGCAAGGAAAGGCTTGGCACAGAGTCTCAGAGATTCACGGACAGATCTTCACACTCCTGAAATAAATAAATTGTTTCCTGGAAAAGGAAACTCCCCTTTCGCTCCTCTTTTATTTCCTATGGGAGGGGCCATTCACCATCCACCTGTGGCTTTATTCCCAATTTGACCCTGACTTCTTAGCTGTTCTTTACTTCTGTCAGCTCTGCGCATGCGCACACTGGGAACAGGCTCCAGCTGTTCCTCTGCCTCACTGCTGTCCGAAGGCAGCTGAGAACTGCTAGACTGCCTCGGCTCCGTCTCTGCCTCCGACGCAGAGCCCTCGTCCGAGCCTTCCCCAGCCTCCAGGACTGGCCCATGTTCCTCCCCAACCTCCTCACTGTCCGACTCTGCTGCCAGATGGCTTCCAGATCTGACAATTCGGATGTTTGACAATTTGCTCATATATATGATAGGTGCATTGAAGAGTTAACATACACTGATTTAGTATGGGGCCGCTATGCTCATAGGGCGCATGGACAAGTGACCACCAGGTCCATGTGTTAAGACCATTTTTCACAGTTATGACTGTGTTGATGATTGTGATCATGTGATCAAAATTCAGATGCTTGGCAACTGATTCGTATTTGCGACGGTTGCAGTGTCCCGGGTTTAAGTGGTCCCTTTTTGTCACCTTCTGACATGCAAAGTCAACGAGGGAAGCCGGATTCACTTAACAACCATGTTACTAATTTGATAACTGCAGTGATTCACTTAACAATGGTGGCAAGAAAGGTCATAAAATGGGGCAAAACTCACTTAACAACTGTCTCATTTAGCAACACTGTGGTCATAAGTATAGATATGACAACTGACCACACATACAGGTAATCTTTGACTTACGATCGCAATTGAGGCCCAAATGTGTGTTGTTAAATGAGACATTCGTTCAAGTGAGTTCTGTCCCATTTTCTTGCCACCGTTGTTAAGTGAATAAAAAATAATATAAAAGCCAGCTACCACTCACTCATCACAGAATCTCCAGAACTGTAAAGCCTACAAACTTGAAATTTGGCATGTATGTTCCTCTCGGCTTCTAGGTGCTCGCTAAGAAAGGATTTTACAAAAGGACCATCAGATCATTAGTATTTCTTACACAGTAATTAACACTCTCCGATGATAAGGATTTAGACATTCTACTCCCCCTCCCCACCTGAAAAGAACTCTGTTCCAACTGCCAGTTGCCTTATATGGGCGTGGCCAGTGCATGACTCATCCAGCTTGCGGGCTGGCCCGATCACATGGTTTTGTAGCGAAATGAATATATGTTTAATTTTACCAACCATTTACATTTTTATTCCTGTGAGTAGGTGCCCCAGTACTCTGCTTTGCCTGTGGCCCCTAATGCTTTTAAGTCAGCCCTGGACATGTCACATTTTTCAGTGCCGTCGTAACTTTGAATGGTCCCTATATGAACCGTTGTAAGTAGAGGACTACCTGTATATGAGTCCTTAAGCATAGTCTAATACCTGTTGCAGAGTCATAAAGTTCTGAAAAGCAAAATATTGCTTTTTAAAGAAGAACTAAAACAACTTCAAAACATACATCATGGTAATTAGAAACACACATCAAACTGAGGGCAGCAGTAGCAAATGGGAATTAGAAGAATATATAAAATAAAAGAAAAACATAAAAAGAAACAATGCAATAAGATCCAAACTGTGACTGTGTTTCAGCGGGGAGGAAGAAATAGAGCATTTCTAAGGATGGTTCGTGAACCTGGATGGGGAAAAAATGTGAAAATTTTATTCTCACAAACTTTTAATGGGAATTTAGCCTTCTGTTCAGTAATGAATGCAGATAATAAAGAGATTTAGGGCCACTGGTATAGGGTCTCCTGCTTGAGCAAGGGGTTGGACTAGAAGACCTCCAAGGTCCCTTCCAACTCTGTTATTCTATTTTTCCGCTCTTAAAAGCGGCTATAAAATCTTGATAAGCATCTTTGCCAGAGTGTTTATGTGGGCTCCTCCTAAGAGATTCCTTCTCAGCCAGGCCAAAAGTCTGGATTCACAAGTTACAACCCATCTCCCATAACTTATTAACACCTAGTCAAGATTAATCAAGCACAGACACCAGATAATTAGTCGGTGATGATAACTATATTTTTCATCCAGGTTCCAATTAGTTTCCTGTACCTTTCAGGAATTTTAATTGTAACTGATCGCCGTTTAGATGTCACCCTGCCCCCGCCCCCTTCATTCCTCTTCCTGATTCTGCAACAAATTCGAACCCCCCAAAAGGGACAGATATTAAACAGATATTATCTTCGGAATTCAACAGAACCAGAATTTATCCTAAATGCTTTTTTTTCTTCCATAGGCACCCACGAATGAGTGGTTTCCAGGCATAAATCTCAGCATCTCCACTGACTTGGGTGTGGAGGAAAAGAGCAGGGAAAAAGAAAGTAAAAAATAAAAATAAAAATCTGCATTCTTGGAAAAATAGAATTTTGCGGGGGGTCTTTTGCCCCTGGATCTTCCTTGGATGGAGGCCGTGAGAATTCACCAATGGGATTTCCACCTGCAGTGATTGAGCGCAGCCCTTCCGTAGCTATGTAGATTGGACCTTCCTTCCTTCCTCCCTCCTTCCCTTCTTCTTTCCCTCCCTCTCCTCCCTCCCTTCCTTCCTCCCCCTCTCTCCCCTCCCGCCTTCTTTCCTCCATCCCCCTCCATCCTTCGTTCCTTCCTTACTTCATCACTCCCTCCTCCCTCCCTTTCCTTCCTCCCCCTCCCTCCTTCCTTTATCCCCCCTCTCTCCTCTCCCTCCTTCTTTTCTCCTCCTCCCTCCCTCCTTCCCTCCCTCCCTCCTTTCTTCCCTCCCTCCTTCCTTCCTTCCTCTCCCTCCCTCCTTCCCCCCTCCCTCCCCCTCCCTCCTTCCTTTCTCCTCCCTCTCTCCCCTCCCTCCTTCTTTCCTCCTCCTCCCTCCCTCCTTCCCTCCCTCCCTCCTTCCCTCCCTCCCTTCTTTCTTCTCTCCTTCCTTTCTCCCCTCTCGGCAGTCTGTGCCAGTTGCCCTCATTTGGCAACTGCACAATTGGGGTAGAAGAGAAGAGAAGAGGAATCAGAACCAGAACCAGAACCAGGAACAGAACAGAATAGAAAATAGAATGGAATGGAATGGAATAGAATAGAATGGAATAGAAAATATAATGGAATGGAATGGAATAGAATGGAATAGAAAATAGAATGGAATGGAATAGAATAGAATGAATAGAAAATATTGAATGGAATGGAATAGAACAGAACAGAAAACAGAACAATAGAAATAGAAATAGAGTAGAATAGGGTTTATTTGATGTGGTTAGGAATTGTCTCCAGTACAAAAACACTCAGTGTATTTGCAAAACAGCAGAGAAAATCATAATATTTAAACCGCAAAGAGCATGGTTCAGGCTTAGTGTGTCATCCTGGAGCTGTGTTGAGCACTGCACACAACTGGATAGGATTGTGCAGGTTAAACGTTAGTGACCCACAATAAGCATCCCTCTTACAATTACTATTTACAGGACATGATTACTCACCTTAGGTATGCAGATTCCGTGATGGCCTTTCATCCTTTATGCTGGAGACCCTAATTGCCTCTCCCCCAATCACTCCAGAATCAGATATTTCGCCTGCCCAGGGAAAGGATGGAAATGGACTTCAAGAGGAATCCTAAATGAGGCAATCAGGATCACGCTCTGATTTTACATAAGGCCCTGTCTCCCCTAGAATTCCCTCACACTGCACCCGATACACGTTAGTCCTCGACTTGAGACCACAATTGAGCCCAAATTTTCTGTCGCTAAGTGAGACCATTTAAGAAAAAAACCCTCCTTTCTCAATTTTGCTTGTCCCATTTTCTGAACGAGTTGTTAAAATTTTTAACAAATTGTCAAGAGACGTGAAAAGATGCTAAAATAACATTAATATCTAAAGTGTGCTCTGACCGAGGCTTCCCCAAAAACCACGAGGCAGATTCCTGGTCCTAACAAAATCCCTTTTATTCAATGAATGTGAATCCCTCTCATTCACATTCAGCAAGGCCTGGAAAACAGTCTTTCAAAGGTGAATTTATGACCACAGACCTTATCTATCTTGGAAAGCTGCCATGTAAATATTGTCCAAATGAGGTGCTGTGCAAGGAAAGACTTGGCACAGAGTCTCTGAGATTCACTGGACAGATCTTCACACTCCCGAAACGAATCTAAGGACCGAACGAACGAATTGTTTCCTGCAAAAGCCCACTCCCCTTTCGCTCCTCTTTTATTTCCTCTGGCAGGCCACAACAAAGAGGGACAAATTTCACTATGGAGCAGTGGTGGGATTCCAATAATTTAACAACCAGTTTTCTGTCCTAATAACCAGCTGGGTAGGTGGGGTACAGTGTTATGTGACTGGGTGGGTGTGGCCAATTCAATGTCATTCACATCGATGGGTGCTTCGCCTTGGCTGTTGCAATGTAATAAGGGTTAACCAGAGAGGCAGTTTCTGTAAGCAGGGCAATAAAGATTAGGCTAAAAACACCAGAATGTTTCCTTCCTGCCTTCCTTACAGGATTAGCCCTGCAAAGTGGGAAAAAATCAAAAGGAGATTTCTTCCAACAACCGGTTCTCCTGAATAGGTGCAAACTGGCTGAATCCCATCACTGCTATAGACCAATATTGTGACTGAGTACTGATTATAAATTGCAAAAGCAACTTTCAACTGAAAGACATGAGTTTTGCAAGAATTTATTCATAAGGATCGATGTGGGGTTTTATCTAAAAGAACACTAGAAGGCAATGTCGGAATTGTGTTGGATATTTTGGAACATTTGGGGATAAGAGAATGAAAAACCAGCTGCATTGACATTTTTAGATGTAGAGAAGGTTTTTGACAATTGGACTTTCTTGTTTAAAGTTCTGGAAGATATAAACTTAATATCTTTAAGTTTGGAGACAATTTTATAAAATTGTATTTAAAAAACAATTTATATTCCATGAAGGGTATAAGTAATTGTTATATTGAATACTAGTTGATAATCTGGCATTGGCCGGGTATTTATTTATAGGGGGAAAATGTTTGGACCAAATGTAATTTCTAATGTTGGATTTTCCCCCTTACCAGAGAGAGCCCCCTTGTGGAGTACTGTGAAGCCGTTACCATGGCAACTCCACTGTGCTGTACAGTAGAAGCCACTTTACAGCAGTACAGTAAAAGTCATTTTAATACAATACAATACCAGAGTTAGAAGAGACCTTGGAGGTCTTCTAGTCCAACCCCCTGCCTAGGCAAGAAACCCCATACCATTTCAGACAAATGGCTACCCAACATCTTCTTAAAGACTTCCAGTGTTGGGGCATTCACAACTTCTGGAGGCAGGTTGTTCCACTGATTAATTGTTCTATGGATTAATTGTTCTATTTTAAGGCACAACAAGCTGTATCTTAACGGAACACAAACCCCGAGTGGTTTTAGGGGTGTCTTACCCCCAATAGTATTTGTTTCCAGAGAGTACCGTATTTTTCAGAGTATAAGAGTATAAAACACACCAAAGTATAAGACGCACCAAGATTTTGAAGAGGTGAATTTTAAAAAACGTTTTTGCATTGTGCAAGCCTCCCAAACCTTCTGCATGCCTCATTTTTTGTGAAAAACGGCGCATGCAGAGAGTTTGAGAGTCCTGTAAAGTGCTCCTAGGGGTGGAAGGGAAAAATGATTTTTTGCAAACAAAAGAGCATACATATGCTTTGGGAGGCTTGTAGCGTGCCCCTGGGGGCTGGGGGAGCAAAAACAGGTGAAAAATGGCCCATTTTTCACTCGTTTTTGCCCTCTCCAGCCCCCAGAAGCACTTCGCAGGCCTCCCAAAGCCTAAGCATGTCCATTTTTGCGAACGCGGGTGGAGTTTCGGGAGGCCAAAAATGCTGTATTCAGTGTATAAAAGACACCCAGATTATCACTCACTTTGATGGGGAGGGGAATGCATCTTATACTCCAAAAAATACAGTAAGTCATCCGTGTACCGAGTTTGATTGAAATTGCTTATATGTTTATGTTTACATTTACGTTTACATTTACGTTTACATTTACATTTACATTTATATTGTTATTTATATTTATATTGTTGTATTGTATGTATTGTATGTAAATTGTATACATTTATGTTGTTATTTATAGCAGTTAGACTTATATACCGCTTCATAGGGCTTTCAGCCCTCTCTAAGCGGTTTACAGAGTCAGCATATCGCCCCCACAGTCTGGGTCCTCATTTCACCCACCTCGGAAGGATGGAAGGCTGAGTCAACCTTGAGCCGGTGAGATTTGAACCGCTGAACTGCAGATAGCAGTCAGCTGAAGTGGCCTGCAGTACTGCACCCTAACCACTGCGCCACCTCGGCTCTATTTGTGTTGTTATTTATATTGTTATTTATATTTATATTATTATTTATATTTATATACAAACACACACACACACATACATAAATACCCATGGGATCACCCCTCTCACCTGTCATCGCAAACCTATACATGGAACATTTTGAAACCAACGCCTTAGATAAATCTGAACCCAAACCCAAACTCTGGCTTAGATATGTAGATGACACATTCGTGATTTGGCCACACGGGGAAAAAAAACTGAACAACTTTCTCACACATCGCAACAGCCTACACCCCAAAATACAATTCACTATGGAAATAGAAGCAAACAACCAACTTCCCTTTCTGGATGTCCTAATCTACAAAAAACCCAATGACTCCCTAGGACACACCATCTACCGGAAAAAAACACACCAATCGCTACTTAAATGCCCAATCCCATCACCACCCTGCACAGATCAACAAAGACCACCTGAAAACTGAATTACACACTCTCACAAACGTATTAATCACCAACGGATTCCAAAGAAAAACAATTACCCTACCTAATCCGAAGGGAGACTCCCCCCAAAAACCGAGACACAGAACAGGACAACGGCATCGCCCTCCTCCCTTACATCAAAGGCACCACAGATAAAATCAGCAAAATTCTCCACAAACACAATAACAAGACAGCCTTCAACACTGACCCAAAAATAGCCAACATCTTAAGAAACCCCAAAGACAAAATCCAGCTAGAAAACCATGGAGTTCTATGAAATACCACGCAAAATCTGTCCTGCAACATACATAGGACAAACGAACAGGAGAATAAATGCACACATTGGAGAACATTGCAGTAAGAAAAAGAAAAAAAACCTTCCTTTTCCAGCACCTTAAAGCTTCCAGGGCAGCCCCACGGGCCAGTTCTAAGCACCCTTGAGTTTGACACCCCTGCTTTAAAGGGAAATGAATTTTTAATCAATAAATTAAAAGAATTTTAGGTTTCAGATTTAAGAAACAGAAAACAAAGTTGTTAACAAAAAACATGAAGCTACCAGAACGAACAGAACTGTTGAATAAAACAGGTTTCAATAGTGAGAAGCAGCTAAAATATTGGGGTATTACTAGGACAAATATGAATTGCATGTTATTTCAAAATAACTATGCTAAGACATGGAATGAAGTTTAAAAGGGTATGTTAGATGGGATAAAATACAATTGTCACTGCTGGAGAGAATTCCTGTGATTAAGATGAATGCTTTACCTAGAATGTTATTTTTATTTCAAACAGTACCTTCTTTGACAGCTAATGCACCATTTAAACAATGACAGAGGATATATCTAAATTTGTGTGGTAGAGGAAGAGGGGGGGAGCAACAATTTAAATATAAGATATTACAAGATGCAAAGGAATGGGGGGAATTGGATCTACCAGATTTAAATAGGATCACCAGAATCTTCTGGGCCCTGACTGGGCAATCCAGTCTTCCAGAATCCATCTCAGCCCCAACGAAATCAGTATTTCTTCACAGATCCTATGGATTTTTCCAATTGTCAATCCTTCAAGGTAAGAGAGGTGAAGAAACAAAAGCATCAGAGATTCCAGGAATGTCCTTTATTATCATAGATTGCTAATATAAAAAGCCCCAAAACGCTAGAGAATTCCTAGAAGCATGGCAGACAAATCAGCCATCAACGGGCACATAGAGATAAACAATGTCTACACACCATTCAAGAGAGATAATCAAAAAAGGCAAAAAGGAAACAAAAAGACCAAAACACCACTTCGACAGCAATTAACAGATAAGGAAAAATAAAAATCAAGGTTAACACCAGACAAATAATCAAGAAGTAAACAATACCCCAATCAAGGAACCCCGATGTACACTCCCACCGACACCGATAGGGCAAGCCATTTTATATCAAGAGAGACCAACCTCACTCCCTGATCACTGATTGTGTTAAGTAATTGGGTTGGGAAAGGTCTGCAAGAAAACAACCAAGCTCAGAGGGCACCAAGGCTCCCACTTTTGTAGAATAAAATGACAGAATCTGCCATTTTCTCTCAACTTGCCTTTTTTAAAAAAATCTTATACGAAGCAAGGTCAAGATGGAAACCCTTGAGGGTTTTTTTCCCCTTATACTTTCCCCTTTGCCAGAAGCGTATTTTCTCCACCTTCAAAAGTTCATTGCTCCCTTCCCTCTTTCAGAAGGCAGATCTACAGTCTTCCATAGCAATCCAGCCAGAGATGGCATTCAGCCGGTTTGGACTTAGCTGGCATCCCTTGACTATAAAAACTGCTGTAAGATTCTACTCTTGGCTCTTGATTAGCTTTTCAAAACCGGGGTCCTTATATACTGTAATACAATACAATAGAGTTGGAAGGGACCTTGGAGGTCTTCTAGTCCAACCCCCTGCCTGGGCAGGAAACCCTATACCGTTACAGGCAAATAGCTATCCAATATCTTCTTAAAGACCTCCAGTGTTGGGGCATTCACAACTTCTAAAGGCAACTTCTGTTCCACTGATTAATTGTTCTAACTGTCAGGAAATTTCTCCTCAGTTCTAAGTTGCTTCTCTCCTTGATTAGTTTCTACCCACTGCTTCTTGTTCTATCTTCAAGTGTCTTGGAGAATAGCTTAACTCCCTCTTCTTTGGGGCAGCCCTTGAGATATTGGAACACGCTATCATGTCTCCCCTAGTCCTTCTTTTCATTAAACTAGACATCCCTAGTTCCTGCAACCGTTCTTCATATGTTTTAATCTCCAGTCCCCTAATCATCCTTACTGCTCTTCTCTGCACTCTTTCTAGACATCTTTTCTACATCGTGGTGACCAAAACTGAATGCCATACTCCAAGTGTAGCCTTACCAAGGCATTATAAAGTGGTATTAACACTTCACGTTATCTTGATTCTTTCCCTCTGTTTAGGCAGCCTAGAACTGTGTTGGCTTTTTTGGCAGCTGCTGCATATGACTGGCTGTTAGAAGTGTGCAAGTCTTAAAGCTGTCAAGTTACAAGACCCTTGCACCCCTAACCCTTTAGAAAAAAACCCCAGGGGTGTTCAAACTTGACAGCTTTAAGACTTGTGGACTTCAACTCCCAGAATTCCTTCTCCAGTCATGTTGACTCAGGAACTCTGGCACTGAAGTGTGCAAGTCTTAAAGCTGTCAGGTTACCAGACCCTCACACCCCTAACCCTTTAGAAAAAAAAAACCCACGGGTGTTCAAACTTGACAGCTTTAAGACTTTGGGGTTTAGATTGGACTCTTAGAGGTGGGCGGGGTGATTGGTGAGCCAGCCAATCAGTGAGCGGTGGGCGGGGCAAGCGTGGTGCAGACGGGCGGGGAGGAGGGAGCTGGAACCAGTTCTAAACAGCACAGTAGATTTGTGGAACCTCTTCTATAGAAGTGGTTACAATTGGCAGGAACCCACCCCTGGCGCACATGCACACACATTCCGGTTTGGGCACTCGGTGCCCAAAAGGTTCGCCATCACTGTCATAAGTCATATGTCCTGTCACTTTTTTCAGGGCTGTTGTAATGTCAAACGGTCACTAATAAGTCGAGGACTACCTGTATGAAGATTTATTGCAAGCTTAAGCTCTCTGCAAGAATCTGGACTACTAATGGTCAAAGGAAATTAGCGGGAGTTAGGATAGGAATTCAAGGTGGGTTGGACTTAGATATCTTGTGAGTAGCAAGGGACTCAAGACTTCTGACTTGCTTGACCCCTCCCTCAAGCCCACCCTGGTGATTAACTACAGTTAAGACCCTATTGGAGCCTCCTCATCACAGTCATAACTCGTGAAGGCTGTAAACAGGTCGGTCATGTGACTCACCTGCTTTTACAACCATTGTGGCAGTCATTAAGGGAACAGCTGCAGTTGTTAAGCGAACCAACGGTTGGGTGAGGCCGTGGTTTTTGCCAAAAACCAGAAATGAATGCTGGTTTACGTCAAAACTGTCACAATACATAGCCGCATGACTTTGAATCTAGGTTCTAAGTACCCCCGAGGTAGGTCCATTAGAACTTTCAACAGTGGTCCTAAGTGGAGGCCTATCTCTATATACATTTCATACAAATTATCAGAGGTGTTTATATTTGAAAAGGTGGCATTCAGTCTTCCTGACATGGCCAAAAAAGTCAAGAGCCGAGGTGGCGCAGTGGTTAGAGTGCAGTACTGCAGGCTACTTCAGCTGACTGTAGTTCAGTAGCTTGGCTGTTCAAATCTCACCGGCTCAAGGTTGACTCATCCTTCCGAGGTGGGTAAAATGAGGACCCGGATTGTTGTTGGGGGCAATATGGTGACTCTGTAAACCGCTTAGAGAGGGCAGAAAGCCCTATGAAGCGGTATATAAGTCTAACTGCTATTGCTAAGATGGCGACCATGGTAGTATAATTAAATAAAGCTCCATCTCTTTTTCTATGTATTGGACCTGAACATGCTAGGAACACCCCACAATCATTAAAAGCAAAAAACCTTATATTTTGATATATAATCCATTGTGGCCTTCTTCTTAACTTTATTGACTATATAGTCTGCAGACATTCCTGTCCTACAAAGAATATCATATGAGAGGTTTGCAGCATTAGGAAGTCAACACAATTTTTTCAAACTTGGAAATATTAAATTGTGTGCACTTCAACTCCCAGTATTCCTCAGGCAGCATGCTTTTAGATATGTGGACTTCAACCCTCAGAATTCCCCAGCCAGCACACTTTTAGATATGTGGGTTTCAACTCCCAGAATTTCCCATTCAGCATGCTTTTAAATATGTGTATTTCAATTCTCAGAATTCCCCAGCCACCATGCTTTTAGATATGTGGATGTCAACTCCCAGAATTCCCCAGCCACCATGCTTTTAAAAAAGTGGGTTTCAACTCCCAGAATTCCCCAGCCACCATCCTTTTAGATATGTGGATGTCAACTCCCAGAATTCCCCAGCCAGCATGCTTTTAAATATGTGTATTTCAATTCTCAGAATTCCCCAGCCAGCCTGCTTTTAAATATGTGGATGTCAATTCCCAGAATTCCCCAGCCACCATGCTTTTAGAAAAATGGGTTTCAACTCCCAGAATTCCCCAGCCACCGTGCTTTTAGATATGTGGATGCCAACTCCCAGAATTCCCCAGCCACCATGCTTTTAGATGTATGGACTTCAACTCCCAGAATTCCCCAGCCAGCCTGTTTTAAGAGGTATGAACTTCAACTCCCAGAATTCCCCAGCCAGGCTGCTTTAAGATGTATGGACTTCAACTCCCAGAATTCCCCAGCCAGCAGGGGAATTCTGGAAGTTGAAGTCTGCCCCTCTGAATATTGCCATGGTTGAAAAGCACTAATTGAAGGCACTCTGGAGGACTGTGGACACATTCTCACAATGTTGTTGACCGCAGTATCCAACTGGCTTCTTACTGGTTTCCTTTACGTTGTTTTTCTCCATGTCCAAATCCGAAGGAAGCCTAGGATTTGCAGCTAGTCTCGCATCAAAATAATATCCAGACACCATTGGTGTTTCCAGGTAATCTCTCACTAAGAGAGATCAGGGTTCTCTCTTACAGAGACATGCTCTGAGCCCCATCTGATACAGATGATCATCTGCTTTTGCCTTACCTGCGCTTATCGTCTGGCACACTCACCTGTCCAAGGTGTCAGGCCTGGAAGCCATCTTTTGCATTGGGCCTTTGGGCTAGGTTTGCACCCGTTTGGATGAATAGGTAGTAACTTGGCAGCCTGGATCACTTGAACTGGTAGCAACTCAGGCCTGCCACGCCCCCGAACCGGTTCTCCTAGAGCGGCGCCATCTTGATTTTCGCTTCTGCGCAGGCACAGAACAATATTTATTGCAGAAATGTATTTTTACCCCCTTTTAATATTTTACACACGAGCAGACAATTTTAGATGCAAATGCACATGTGCACGAAGCATGTGCTTGGCACGTGCGCCCAAAAAATGTTGCGTGCCGAACTGGCAGTAATGCTGGCAGCAACCCACGCCTGCTTCAAGCCTGCCACAATCATTACTGTGGGAAACTGGGAGGGAGGATTATGTGGAGTGGGGTAGATATAGTTAAAATAACATTCCTTTCTCTACGAGTCAAGGACATCTTGCCCTGCACCTGGAGTGGCGTGACTGGGAGGCATCTCCAGTTGGGATGGTTCTTTGTCTGGATCACGTGACGGACATGTGGATGTTGGGCAGGGACTTGAACTTCCGTTTGGGTGGGGGAAATATGGAAACATTCAGATTTGGGTTTTCCCAGATGTGCCAATATGATTGTCAGGCCTGCAGCTTTCTTTCGGATCTTTGGCCTGCCACACTTTCTATTATTCTACTATACCTTTTTCTATTGTGGGAAAATGGGTGGGGGGATTGTATGGAGTTAGATGATAGGTAGCCGCAACAACATTCTTTCTAGAAAGCCAAGGTCATCCTTTGTCTCTGCACCTCTGCACCTGGCCGGAACTAGATAGGTGGAACTGCCTGTCAGCATTCCAAGTATCATGTAGAATTAAATCAGAGTCCAAGGCAAAATGATCCTTAAAGTTCCAATTTAATAAATCAGACATCTTAGCACATCTGTGGAATCCCAATTCTGGAAGTTACATCGGATTCCCACCCTGTTGAAAGTTCATGATTTTGTCCCCACACCCACAAATCCATCACATGGTCCAATCTTCTTCTTCCACACTGGCATCTCCACCCAGCTGCTTCCGGTCAGGTGCAGAGGTGCGGAGACAAAAGATGACCTTGGGCTTCTATAAAAGAATGACAACAACACATTCCACCATTCTACTCCTTTCTATTCCCCCCTCCCAACTACTATACCAATGAAACAGCACAGTGAAATAACAGAAAGTGTGGCAGGCCAAAGATCCTAAAAGGAATATAACTGCAGGCCTGATGCTGCCAGCATGGCAGAGGGAGATTGGACCATGTGATGGGCTTGTGGGTGTGGGGGCAAGATCTTGAACTTTCAACTGGGTAGGGAAAACCTGGAAGCTTTCAGATTTGGGTTTTCCCAGATGTGCCAACATGGCTCTCTTAATAAATTGGAACTTTGAGCAATACTTTGCCTCGTACTCTGATTTAATTTTGGATGCTATTTGTAACCCTGGCAATGGCATCTCTAATAAAGCCCACCCCTGGCTATTCCATTTCTGTGCCAAAAGACAAAAGACCTGCATTTTGTCATCATCTTCCCCTCCATCTTTCTTACAAGACATTTTGAAGGGCAAGGTTTTGCAAACGAAGCATTCCAACTCCACGTAGCCAGTGCGAGAGAAGGAACAAGGGTAGAAAGAATTCATACATTTCTCCCCGCAAAGGTTTTGTGACTGGAAATGTACAGCCAGAACCTAGGAGAGATAAAGTCTCTTTTGTGCAAATAAATGTTAGTTCAGTTCAATTTGCTTGGGGGCGGGAAGAGAGAGTGTAAGTTGGAGGGAGGGGCTGGACCCCCAGCATTAAATGACAAATGATATTATTTTCATATGTAAAAAGTGGTTATTACCCCCATTGATACACATGTGGTAGAGTTTTTGTGGGGGGAAGGAGATAAAATGAGAAATTATGCATGCCAAGATAATTTCATGGGAGTGCAAAATCCTTGTCAGGAGCCATTCAAAATTCCACCCATACAAGGTTTTTCTTTGCGCTCTGGCAAAAATCTGGAGAGCATGCGAATTATAGAAAGAATATATATAAATATATTTCAACGGCAGAAGTTGCCTAGGGTCAGGAAAAAACACAGAGATAAACCCGTTTTTTAACGCAAGCTACATTTGCACAACAATTACTTGCTCTGTTCTCCAGCTCCTGAAGATATCACAACGTTTTCCTCCTTAAAGGGCAAAACACAAGCATTTCTAATCCAGGTTTACAATAGCCTCTTTTTCCCACCAGCATGACCCCAAAGGCTGGCATTAAATTACAAATGTACCCACACAGCCTCGACCCTTTCTTTCCCTGGCTGTGTTCACACATTTTTAAAAATGTAGCTTGGCAGCCTGACCCACCTTTCTGAAATTTGGAGGAAGAAAAACACATTCTAAAAAATCCATGAATGGCACACACAAAAAATTTCGACAAAATTTACTTTTGAGTGTGACGAAATGAGAGAATAACAGAGTTGGAAGGGATTTTGGAGGCCTTCTAGTCTAACCCCCTGCTCAAGAGTGGGTTCCTGCCAGTTCTAACAGCTTCTATAGAAGAGGTTCCACAAATCTACAGTGCCATTTAGAACCAGTTCCAGCTCCCTCCCCCCCCCCCCCGTCTGCACATCATCAAGATGAAGAGCGAGAGGAGGAATTCTGGGAGTTGAAGTCCACAAGTCTTAAAGCTGTGAACTTTGAATACCCCTGTTTTTTTTTAACTAAAGGGTTAGGGGTGCAAAGGTCTTGTAACTTGACAGCTTTAAGACTTGTGTGCTTTCAAATGCTAGAGTTTCTGAGCCAACACTTTGGTTGCTAAGCAAGAACGTTGTTAAGTGAGTTTCACCACATTTTACAAGTTGGCCATGCCACCCAGTCACATGGCTGCCAAGCCACTCCCACCAGGTCACATGGTTGGCAAGCCACTCCCACAAAGCAGGCCACTCCTACAGAAGAGGTTCTAAAAAAATTTGAAACCCACCCCTGTTCAAGCGGGAGACCGTATACAGGGTTGGGTTTCAGCTGGCATTACTGCTGGTTCTTTTGTGCGCATGGCTCGTGCATGCAGCTTGTGTGCCCGTGTTGGATGGCGTTGGGCCAATCACCAGGTGATTGTGAGTTCTAGCTTCACCTTAGGCAAGGAAGCCAGATGAGTGACTTTGGGCCAATCACCAGGAGACTGTGAGTTCTAGCCTCACCTTAGGCAAGGAAGCCAGCTGAGTGACGTGGGGCCAATCACCAGGTGACTGTGAGTTCTATTTATGGAATTGTTTACTAATGTATTTATTTGTATCCTGTTTTTATTATTTTTATAAACAACACTAAGCATACTCCTTCCTCCTACTCTCCCCACAACAACTCTGTGAGGTGGGTTGGGCTGAGAGAGTGAGAGTGACAACTCCCAGAATTCCTCCTCTCGCTCTTCATCTTGATGATGTCCGGACGGGCAGGGAGAGGGAGCTGGAACCGGTTCTAAATGGCCCTGTAGATTTGTGGAACTAGAACTGGCAGGAACCCACCCCTGGTCCAAGATGATCTGAGGCTTCCTAACCTGGAGGAGAAGTCCCACCTATCAATACCATCATTTTTACGAGCCCTGGAGATCCAGGCCTGGCCATTTGAAGGGCATTCAATCTCAACTCTGTCGCTAATGACCTAATTGCTTCTCCCTCTTCTCATGCCAAGGGACCCCACCCCCACGAGGATGACCTCCCCCCCCACCCGACCTTCTCCACAAAACAAAAGCCAAAAGCCCTCTCCCCTTTCCCCTTGAAAAAAAATTAAGCTCAAGTGCTCACTTCTGCACACATACACGGCTCGCACAAATAAATTGCTTCCTTAATTAGGAACACCCCCAGATTCCCCACCCCCCTGAGCTGCAGGCGATGCTGGATCACTGGATCTCTGCCTTTTGTAATGAGCGCAGCTATTGAACACGCTAACGACAATCAGCCCTAATTAAATCCTCAGCTGTTAGGAAGGCGGACGGGCGCCTCTGAAAACGCAGGGAGAGGGAGACCCCCGTCTTCTGTTTTCGATAATTAGTTGACAATATTCCCTAGGTGGCATTCGGAAATCGACAAGGAATTTATGCCCATCTGTTGTGACACTCGCTCGGAAGAGATGGGGGGGGGGGAGGGAGGATGCCCTCACTTTTAATAACCTTGTAAATCTTCTTTTTACAACTTCATCAAGGCGACAAAGTGAGAGGGCAATTATTTTATTTGATAATGAGGCGGTGTGGGTGGATAAACTCCAAAGGCCTCTCCGAGGCTTAATTGAGGCCATGGCAAGCCGTGGAAATGGGAAGGTTTGGATAAATATTACATTTGGTAAGACTGTGGGGTTTGGGGTTTCGATGACGGACGGTCCTTGACTTAACCACCATTCATGGTCATTCATTCCAAAGAAGAGGGAGTCAGGCTGTTCTCCAAAGCACCTGAAGGCAGGACAAGAAGCGATGGGTGGAAACTCATCAAGGAGAGAAGCAACTTAGAACTAAGGCGAAATTTCCTGACAGAACAATTAACTAGTGGAACAACTTGCCTCCAGAAGTTGTGAATGCTCCAACACTGGGGGTTTTTAAGAAGAGATTGGACAACCGCTTGTCTGAAATGGTATAGGGCCTCCTGCCTAAACAGGGGGTTGGACTAGAAGACCTCCAAGGTCCCTTCCAACTCTTCTCTGATCTTCCCTTACCTTCCATATTCTGTTCCGTTCTGTATTTTCTTTTCTATTCTATTCTATTCCATATTTTCTATTCTATTCCATTCCATTCCATATTTTCTACTCTATTCTATTCCATTCCACATTTTCTATTCTATTCTATTCCATCCGATTCCATTCCATATTTTCTATTCTATTCTATTCTATTCCATTCCATATTTTCTATTCTATTCGATTCCATTCCATTCCATATTTTCTACTCTATTCTATTCCATTCCATATTTTCTATTCTATTCTATTCCATTCCATTCCACATTTTCTATTCTATTTTATTCCATCTGATTCCATTCCATATTTTCTATTCTATTCCATTCCATATTTTCTATTCTACTCTATTCCATTCCACATTTTCTATTCTATTCTATTCCATCCGATTCCATTCCATATTTTCTATTCTATTGTATTCTATTCTATTCCATTCCATTCCATATTTTCTATTATATTGTATTCTATTCCATTCCATATTTTCTATTCTATTCTATTCCATTCCATTCCATATGTTCTATTCTATTCCATTCCATTCCATATTTTCTATTCTATTCCATTCCATTCCATATGTTCTATTCTATTCCATTCCATTCCATATTTTCTATTCTATTGTATTCTATTCTATTCCATTCCATTCCATATTTTCTATTATATTGTATTCTATTCCATTCCATATTTTCTATTCTATTCTATTCCATTCCATTCCATATGTTCTATTCTATTCCATTCCATTCCATATTTTCTATTCTATTCCATTCCATTCCATATGTTCTATTCTATTCCATTCCATTCCATATTTTCTATTCTATTGTATTCTATTCTATTCCATTCCATTCCATATTTTCTATTCTATTGTATTCTATTCCATTCCATATTTTCTATTCTATTCTATTCCATTCCATTCCATATGTTCTATTCCATTCCATTCCATATTTTCTATTCCATTCCATTCCATATTTTCTATTCCATTCCATTCCATATTTTCTATTCCATTCCATTCTGTAACCATTCAAAGTAACTTTAACAAGTAACTTACAAGTCTTTGCACTTACAATGGTCGCAACATCTCCACAGTCACATGATCAAAATTTGGGTGCTTAACAACTGGCATGTATCCATAACAGTTGCCGCATCCCAAGGTCATGTGATCACAATCTTGCAATCTTCCCAACTGGCTTCCAACAAGCAAAATCAATTGGGGGGGGGGGGGGGGGAATCCAGATTTGCTTAATGATGGTATGATTCCCTTAACAATGGAAGCGATTCACTTAACAACAGAGTCAAAAGGAAATAAAACTGGGTGTGATTT
Source organism: Thamnophis elegans (assembly GCF_009769535.1). Classification (NCBI taxonomy): domain Eukaryota; kingdom Metazoa; phylum Chordata; class Lepidosauria; order Squamata; family Natricidae; genus Thamnophis; species Thamnophis elegans. The sequence goes on from NC_045544.1 coordinate 134,636,597, forward strand.
ATTTAACAACTGTCTTGCTTAGCAACAAAAATGCTGGTCCAGTTATGGTTGTAAATTGAGCATTATCGGTACTATAGTGAGGGATGTTTTTCATTTGGAATACACGTAGTCTTCAACTTACAACAATAATCAAACCCAAAATTTATGTTATCAAGTGAGAAATTTGCTAAGTGTGTTTTGCCCCATTTTACGACTTTCATTGCCACAGTTGCTAAATGAATCATTGCTGTTGTTAAGTTACTAACATGGTTGTTAAGTGAATCTGGTTTCTCCCCTTGACTTTGCTTGTAAAAAGGTCGCAAAAGGGGATCATAGGACCCCCAGGACATTGTAACGGTCATGAATGTGAGTCAGTTGTCAAGCATCCAAATGTAAACCATGTGACCATGGGGATGCTGCAATGGTCATAAGTGTGAAAAACGGTCATAAGTAACTGTTTTCGGTGATGTTGTAACTTCAAATGGTCACTAAGCGAACTGTTTTAAGTGTCAGAGTTCCAAGAAATACACCCATAGCAAGTAAACCTCCCAGGCAAGTAGATTCCTCAAAGAATAACTGTTAGGAATGTAATCTAACGGTTGGATAACAATGCTATACCTGTTTCTTTAAATCATACTGTAAAATGTGATTGGTCGCTGTTTCCTCAATCGGCCATAAGGGGGAGCCAGAATGACTGTTAGCTCTCTGTTTTTTTAGATGCTGGGCTGATCTGATCTGAGTGTTTTGGAAGCTGATGGTTAAAGTGCCGTGAGCTATTGTAAGTTTTGCAACTGCTAGCAAACTTTGAGTACCGGACTGATTATATGATACTGGACTATGTTATTTGGATTATCCCTTAACTGAAAAACATTGATGACTGACTGAATTATCCGTGTATGACTTGGACTGTTTGATGGACTCTGATACCTCTATATTCACAAAAGTAAAAGCCAATTTAAACTGCAGTGTCTCTGTATGCTGGTTTGTATGTTCTTCAACAACACTCTCACAACGCTTCTCTGAACGTACTCGTTCTCCCAATGGGGAGCTTACCTAATAATAACTTTTTTGGATATATCATATTGGCAAAGTTCTGGTGAAACCCGTCTCTGAAGGTTCCCGCGGTTTTCACCTAATTAAAAGTAAAAGTTTTTCCCCTTCCCCAAACAATCAGCCACATGGTCCAATCAAGGTGCCATCCAGTCGCCTGGTAACATCGCTCCTCCTCTCCCTGGCCAGGTGTTAGAATGTCCTTGGTTCCCAGGGGAAAGTATTTTATTTTGGCTATGAAACCCCAGCTATCTCTATTTTCCCCCCCCTCCTATCCATCAGCGCCAGTGTGGCAACCCTGAACCAGTGGTGGGTTCCGGCCGGTACGGCCATACCAGTAGGAGTTGGGAGCAGCGGCCACCATAGCAATACGGTGGCTCGTTTGGCGCACCTGCCCGCCCGCATTCCTTACCTGTTTTTAAGGCAACCGGGCCAATTTCACACCCACAACCTCAGACAAATAGCTGCTCGTTGTGGGGCGGTGGAGTGCGCATGTGTGCGCAGTGCACATCAGGCACATGCATACCGCACCTCAGGTGCATGCACAAACAGACGATGCACAACAAACGGTAACGAAGGTAGGAGCCACCCGTCACTGCACTGAAGCCTCAAAATGGCTGTGGACAGGTCAGCTTAAGGGTTGATATTAAATCAAGGACTACCTATAGATGAATTTTTTTGCTAATATAGGAACTTTTTGCTAATAGAGGAACCTTTTGCTAGTCAGTTAACTAAGGTATCTTGGAAGCACATCACAATTGTAATGGGGGACTTTAACAATCCTCAAATCAACTGGGAGATAAACTCTGCACCTCATGGAAGATCAAACAGATTCCTGACAATCCTTAGCTGACAATTTTGTCTCCCGAAAGGTAGAGAAGGGAGCTAGAGAGTTAGCCATACCGGACTTAATTCTCACTACAGAGATGAAATGATAGAAGGTGTTAAAGTAATAGGAACCTTGGGAGGAAGTGGCCATGCATTCTTAGAATACAACATTTATTCAAGAACAAGCAACAGAATGAAGCCAAACTAAAGCTTTGGACTTCAAGAGAGCTGATTTCATTAAAATTAGAGAGAGCTTGAAAAGGATTCCATGGATCAAAATCCTCTAGGGGAAAACAACCCAAGAAGCTTTGAAACTTTGAAAAGTCAGGTTATAAAAGCCCAGTCTAGCCCAATTGCAAAGAAGAAGAAAAATAAGACCAGCATGGCTTCACAAAGAACTCTTTGATAAACTGAAAGACAAAAAGGACAAGTTTTTAAAAGGGGAAAGAGGGGCACATAACTAAAGCAGAAGATCAACAAATAGCCCAAAGATGCAAAGTCAGGAAATCTAAGACCCAAAATGAACTAAGGTTTGCCACAAAAGTCAAAAATAACAAAGAAAGCTTCTTTCAACATGTAAAAAACAAGAAAAAGTCAAGGAGACCACTAGCCCATTAATGGGAGAAAATGGCAAAAAGATGACAAGCAGCAGGGAGAAAACAGACAAAACTTAGATATTTTTTTTGTATCTGTCTTTACACAAAAGGGGAAAGGACAAACCTATCCCCCCCCCCAAAATACTGTAAAATGCAAATTAGGAATTCAAGTCAAAATAAGCAAGAAAATGGTGAGAAAACCCATCTACTCTAGACGAGTTCAAATCACCAGGACCAGAGGTTCTGAAGGAATCGGCAGATGAAATATCAGCACTTGGCCTTATTTTCGGGGAGGTCTTATAATTTTTGAGGTGCAGGAGGCAGCGTGCGTGGCTGCTGCTGTGTTGCAATATTTTCGGGGAGGGCTTATTTTAGCGCATGCGCTCAAAAGCCCAATTGGGCTTATTATCCAGGGAGGTCTTATTTTCAGGGAAACAGGGTAGTGTCAGCGTTCCAAGTACCATGCAGAATTAAATCAGAGTCCAAGGCAAAACGATCCTTTTTGTTCCAATTTAATAAGACAGACATCTTAGGCACATCTATGTTAATCCTAATACCGGAAATGACATCAGAATTCCACCCAGTTAAAAGTTCATGATCTTGTCCCTACACCCACAATCATCACATGGTCCAATCTTCTTTTTCCACGCTGGCGTCTCCACCCAGCTGCTTCCGGTCAGGTGTGAAAGTGCGGAGACAAAGGATGACCTTGGCTTCTAGTAAAGAATGAAAATAATACATTCCACAACCCTACTCCTTCTATTCCCCCCTCCCATCGACTATACTTAAAGAAACAGCATAATGAAAAAAAGGAAGTGTGACAGGCCAAAATTCTAAAAGGAATATAAATGCAGGCCTGACAGGTAGTTCCCATCTTCAAAAAAGGGGGGAAATGGATCCAGGAAACTACAGACTTATTAGTCTGACCTCAATACCTGGAAAGATTTTGGAAAAGATCATCCAGCAACAAATCTAAGAACATCTAGAGGCCAACAAAGTCATAACCAGAAGCCCCCATGGATTTGTCAAACAAACAGATCATGCTAGACAAATCTTATTGCATTCTTTGACCAAAGTGACAAAATTATTGGAGCCGCGAAATGCTGTGAATAGAATTTATTTGGACTTCAGTAAAGCATTTGATAAAATAGACCACGACCTACTATTTGATAAGATGGAAAAATGTGGGTTAGATAGCATCACCACGAGATATTCGCAACTGCCTAACCAACCACACTCAATGTGTAGTCATTAATGGAACTGCATCTACATGGAGGGAAGTATGCAGTGGGGTACCCCAAGGCTCTCTCCTACACCAAGTACTCTTCAATATCTTCATCAATGATTTAGATGAGGACGCACATGGAGAACGCATCAGATTTGCAGATGACACCAAGCTGGCAGGAATAGCCAACACTCCAGAAGATCGGCTCAAGATACAGAAGGATCTTGATAAGACTTGAACATTGGGCGCTATCTAACAAAATGAAATTCAATGTAGAGAAAAGGAATGTTTTACATTTAGGCAAGAAAAATCAAATGCATAAGCATAGAACAGGTGGCGCCTGGCTCAAAAGTAGTGAGAGGGATTTTGGAATCTTCAAAGAAAAGAGTCCAACTGCCTCTTGAAAAAAACCACCTTTGGCACAGACAAATGGGCTGTTCCCAGCCAAAGAAGAAAGCTGTGTTTTTCGGGAGATGCACATCAACTTAGGACCACAATTATTGAGACCAACATTTTTGTTGCTAAGTGAAACATGTGTTGTGGGGGGGTAGTTTTTGCCCCAATTTACAACTTTCCTTGTCACAGTTGTGAACTGAATCACTGAGCTTGGCTCGCTTCTCCTCCAAGAAGCCTCCGTAGAACTGAAGAAGCTTCTTGGATGGGAAGTGAAACATCTTCGAGAGAAAACGAAAACAAACAAGAAAAAACACCCTGTTTGTTTTTTTGAAACTTCTTCAGCTCTGGTTGGATGGGGGAGAATGGAAGGATTTATATTCCTTGCAGACAGCTGGTCATTTGCATCCTTTTTAGAGAGTCGTTAAGACCACTTACAATACAATAGCAGAGTTGGAAGGGACCTTGGAGGTCTTCTAGTCCAACCCCCTGCCTAGGTAGGAAACCCTTTACCGTTTCAGACAAATGGCTCTCCAAAATCTTCTTAAAGACTTCCAGTGTTGGGGCATTCACAACTTCTGGAGGCAAGTTGTTCCACTGATTGATTGGTCTAACAGTCAGGAGTTTTATCTGTGATAGCAATAGCATTAGCAATAGCAGTTAGACTTATATACCGCTTCATAGGGCTTTCAGCCCTCTCTAAGCAGTTTATAGAGTCAGCATATTGCCCCCAACAACAATCCGGGTCCTCATTTTACCCACCTCGGAAGGATGGAAGGCTGAGTCAACCCTGAGCCGGTGAGATTTGAACAGCCGAACTGCAGACCTGCAGTCAGCTGAAGTAGCCTGCAGTGCTGCATTTAACCACTGCGCCACCTCGGCTCTTTTTTTGATAAAGCAATAGCAATAGCAATAGCAGTTAGACTTATATACCGCTTCATAGGGCTTTCAGCCCTCTCTAAGCGGTTTACAGAGTCAGCATATCGCCCCCAAGAACAATCCGGGTCCTCATTTCACCCACCTCGGAAGGATGGAAGGCTGAGTCAACTTTGAGCCGGTTAGATTAGAACCGCTGAACTGCAAATAACAGTCAGCTGAAGTGGCCTGCAGTACTGCACCCTAACCACTGCGCCACCTCGGCTTGTCAGAACATTTAAAAGACAAGGGCCACACTTTTGATGGACAGCAAAGTCCACATTTTGGACAGAGAGGACCGCTGGTTTGAAAGAGGGTCCAAGAAGCCATCTATGTCAAAACTGAGCAGCCCCCTCTCAACAGAGGGGGAGGGATATGACATCATCTATCTCCAGTCCACAACACCGTCCTTTCAACAATTCCAAGAAGGCTCCACGCCCATTTGCACCACTCAGGTGACTCTGAGGACACAAATGAACCTCCAAGGGGCCTCAACAACCTTCTAAAAGGATGCAAATGACCAGCTGTCTGCAAGGAGTATAAACCCTTCCATTCCCCACCATCCAGTCAGAGCTGAAGAAGCTGCTTGGAGGAGAAGCGAAACACCCTCAAAGCAAAACCAGAAAGTCTTGGGGAAAAAACAAAATCACCTTTGGGACAACCATGACCTGGATGGCTGAGAATCTCTACAGACCCCCGGTCTTTGCAAGGGCCTCCCCATGATTTCTCCTTCATCCCTGCCTGCCCCAAATCTCATTTCTCTACACACAAACACACACACACACACACACACACACATACACACACACCCTCCCCCCCCCCCAGTAGCCGTTGGCTCCCATCAGATTTCCAATGGCCAATACAGCTTGTCGATACCGAGCCCAGTCACCCCGAAGCAGAGCATGTGTTCTCTTCCCTGTCAATCAATAGGCAGCTGCCGTCGCTATCGATAACTCTGTTGGCGATTTTTAGTGGGATGTTTTTCCTGGGTTTCCTCTCTCGGCCTCTGCCCCTGGGCACTCATGCGTGCCAGGAGAACAGGCCTGCCCAGCCAGCCTGAACTCGTGGACTGGATTGCTAATCAGAAGAGAGAGACAAAAGGTGGGGGGAAAATATTCCGATCCGTTGCGAGCAACTTACTAAGGAAAGACAAACGTGTCTCTATTGCTTTGGTGGGCTTTCACTCTTAAATCCGTTCCAGCGTGCTTCTCTGCAGGTAGACCTCGACTTACAACGGTTCGTTCAGTAGCCAGTTACAATGGGGCTGGAAAAGGTGAGCTATGACCGTTTTTCACAATTTACGACCTGTGCAAGCAATCCAGTGATGGAATACAATCGAATAACAGAGTTGGAAGGGACCTTGGAGGTCTTCTAGTCCAACCCCCTGCCTAGGTAGGAAACCCTACACCTCTTCAGACAAATGGCTATCCAACATCTTCTTAAAAACTTCCAGTATTGGAGCATTCACAACTTCTGGAGGCAAGTTATTGCACTGGTTGATGGTTCTCACTGTCAGGAAATTCCTCCTTAGTTCTAGGTTGCTTCTCTCCTTGATTAGTTTCCACCCATTGCTTCTTGTCCTGCCTTCAGGTCCTTTGGGGAATAGCTTGACTCCCTCTTCTTTGTGGCAGCCCCTGAGATTTTGGAAGACTGCTATCATGTCTCCCCTAGACCTTCTTTCTATTAAACTAGACATACCCAATTCCTGCAACCATTTTTCATATGTTTTAACCTCCAGGCCCCTAATCTTCTTTGTTGCTCTTCTCTGCACTCTTTCTAGAGTCTCCGCGTCTTTTCTACATCGTGCCAACCAAAACTGAATGCCATATTCCAATTGTGGCCTTCCCAAGGCCTTATAAAGTGGTATTAACCCTTCACGTGATCTTGATTCTATCCCTCTGTTTATGCAGCCTAGAACTGTGTTGGCTTTTTGGGCAGCTGCTGCACACGGCTGGCTCCTATTTACATTAGATTACAATTAGAACAATTATTCAGTAGAACAACTTGTCTCCAGACGTTGTGAATGAATGCTCCAACACTGGAAGTTTTTAAGATGTTGGATAAGTGATATAGGGTTTCCTGCCTAAGCAGGGGGTTGGACCTCCAAGGTCCCTCCAACTCTGTTATTCTATTCTATTTTATATTTAATAAATTATGTTTGAGGGTTCCTTGGTTAAGCATCTCAGCATTACGAGAAAAATCATACAAAATTCACAAAGTGGCATCTTGAATCACACACCAACTGCTGATAGTTTCCCAGCTCTCCCAATCCTCAGGATCAAGGCAAGAAATATGAATTTATTGATTTATTGTAACTGGCTTCTTGCAAGATGTATAATACAAAGAATGCCTAGCTGTCTGTAGCTTCTTACAACTCACACACATCCCAAATTAATATTCTAATGCAGTGTTTTTCACACACCAAGTTTAAGGTTTGTGGACTTCAATTCCCAGAATTCCCCTGCCAGCATAACTGGCTGGGGAATTCTGAGAGTTGACGTCCACACAGGTTAAAGTTGCTACAGTTCAAAAACATTATTATAAGCATATCTGAGGTTTCTTCCTTGCACAAAATATTTCAGTTTTTGCAACAGGGCTACAGGCAAAAGGAGGAGGAGAAGAAAGGGAGGAAGGGAGGGAGGGAGGGAGGGAGGGAGGGAGGGAGGAAGGAAGGAAGGAAGGAAGGGCTCAGATATTAAATGAAGAAACTGCTGTTCAAATGACTGTCTATTATTTTATTTACTTGCAAAAACAAAAATCCATCCCTTCTTTGCTTGGAGTTTAGTTCATTCCTGTTGCCCTAAACTCCTGCTTGCTAGCACTTCTGGACAAATAAAATATTGCACATTGTTCCCCCAATGTTTTTTACCTGCTTAAATCCAGCTGCCAAGGACCACAGGTTATCAGGGATGATCAACTATATGGATCAAGCTATTCTCCAAAGCACCTGAAGGCAGGACGAGAAGCAAGGATGGAAAATGATCATGGAGAGAAGCAACCTGGAATTAAGGAGAAAATTCCTGGCAGTGTGGACAATTAATCAGTGGAAAAACTTGCCTCCAGAAGTTGTGAATGCTCCAACATTGGAAGTTTTTAAGAAGAGATCGGATAGCCATTTGTATGAAATGGTATAGGGTTTCCTGTCTAGGCAGGGGTTGAACTAGAAGACCTCCAAGGTCCCTTCCACATCTATTCTATTCTATTCTATTCTATTCTACTCTACTCTACTCATTCCATATTCCTATTCCTTTTCTGACCTTTAATTCTCCCTTCTTTCTCTGAGAAATAGGTGAAGGTTTAAATTCCTGTCTTTATCATTATCAAATATTTCTATCTACCAGGGGAATTTAGGTGGAAATATATGGGCAAGGCTAATACATTTCACTGTGATTCATCCTAAACGCTATATGTGTATGTGAGTTTGTGTGTGTGTGTGTCTGTGTGTATGTGTGTGTGCCCACACACCCCTATCTCACAGATGTATAAAAGCAGCAGCTGGTGGAGGCTACTTCCTGAAATTGAGTATTATAATGATTTTTGGATAGAATGAAAAATGATTTACATAATAAGCTCTTTTAGACTCCGGTAATGGAAATACCTACGGAGGTATTTGGGAGGCATCTATCTCTAATAGACACATTTTTTAAAGGACTTTAATTATAAATAATTTTTCCCCTATTGCAACTACTAAATGAAAGTAAAAATATTCTGAGGGTGGCAATATCTTCTCCAAGCTTGTGGGTTAGCAATAGCAATAGCAGTTAGACTTATATACCGCTTCATAGGGCTTTCAGCCCTCTCTAAGCGGTTTACAGAGTCAGCATATCGCCCCCACAGTCTGGGTCCTCATTTTACCCACCTCGGAAGGATGGAAGGCTGAGTCAACCCTGAGCCGGTGAGATTTGAACCGCCGAACTGCAGATAACAGTCAGCTGAAGTGGCTGCAGTACAGCACTCTAACCACTGCGCCACCTCGGCTCTTCAGTAGGTTTCCCTACTAGGCTAGGTAAGAGTCACATCAGGTGAGGGGTCTTGTGATGAGTCTAATGATGGGCCTTGTGTGGGTCACATCAGGTGTGGGTCCTGTCAGATATTCCTACCTAGGCTTCCCTAGCAGCACGAAGCCGAGTCCTTGTCCCAATAAACCCCTTTTATTTAATTGACAGTGAATTCCTCTCCAGCAAAGTCTTCCCTCTCCCACAGCCTTTCAAGATAGGTCACAACTACCGACCTTTATCAGGCTTGGAGAGTGGCCAGGCCCATATCTTTCAGATGCTGAAATACTTGGCAAGAATGCAGGAATGAACTAATTGTCTCCTGCAAACTCCACTCCCCTTTCGCTCCTCTTTTATTCCCTATGGGAGGGGCCATTCACTGTCCACCTGTGGCCTTACTCCCAAGTCGACCTTGGTTCCTTAGCTTCGTCTGGCGACGCTGAGCATGCGAACACTGGGAACAGGCTCCAGCTGTTCTTCTGCCTCACTGATGTCTGACTCCGAAGGCAGCTGAGAACTGTTGGACGGCCCTGCCCCCCTCTGTGCCTCCGACACGGAGCCCTCATCAGAGCCTTCCCCAGACTCCAGGACTGGCCCATGTTCCTCCCCTACCTCCTCACTGTCCGAATCTGCTGCCAACTCCGCTGGCGGGCCACAAGATCAGGTGTCCATCTGACATGTCCCACCCCTGACCCATCACAAGACTCACCCTGGACATGACCTCCCCATCACAAGATCCACTGATCATACAAAGCAGAAGAACACCAACATTGATTTTCCCCCCTAAATTATCCTGAAGAGGTTATTAGCTTGGTAATGAAATGCTTCGAAACTTACCCACAAGCTCAAAGAACGAACGTTTACCACCCTAATCGAAGCGGTTCCACCACAAAACTGCGCTCGACTAAACCGCGTCCGACTAAACCGCGTCGCTGACGTCATCAACAGGGCGACAACAGCGCGGAGACAGAAGCACGCTGTAAACCCTAAACCTAAAATTAACCCCTAAACCTAATCCTAAACCTAACCCTTAACCTAACCCTAAACCTAACCCTTAACCTAACCCTAAACCTAATCCTAACCCTTAACCTAACCCTAACCCTTAAGCTAACCCTAACCCTAACCCTTAACCTAACCCTAAACCTAACCCTAAACCTAACCCTTACCTTAAGTTGAATCGGCTTGCTTTCAAAGCGCTATTTAAAGCGCCCTTCTTTCTCCGCGCTGGCTGTTGTCGCCCTGTTGATGACGTCAGCGACGCGGTTTAATCGGGTGCGGCTTAGTCGAGCGCGGTTTTGACGGGTCATGAACCGAAGCTACAGATATTCACAGGATGTTGCCTTCAAAGAAAAACAAGGAAGTCTAGTTGCCTCTTGAAAAAGCGCCTGGATGATTGAGAATCTCCATAGACTTTTAGCTATTCACTCTGGGATGAAAACCCTTCAAACGGTGTGGGAGGATGAATGGATTTCCAGGGAGGAAATTGCAGACTACAGGAGCCATTTGTGCTTCAGTTAGAGATGGAGACAGCACAGACTCATCCCCAACATCCTGCGCCCGTCTTCAAGAGGGAAGGGATGCAGGGCAGAGAAAAAACACCCTGCAGAAAGCACAGCTCCATAACACGGTCCTTTCATCAGTTCCAAGAAGGCTCCTCACCCATTTGCACTACTCAGGTGACCCTGAGAACACAGACAAACCTCCAAGTGGCCTCAAGGACTCTCTAAAAGGACGCAAATGACCAGCGGTTTGCAAGGAATATAAACCTTTCCATTCTCCCACCATCCAGTCAGAGAGTGGTGGGTTTCAATTTTTTTTAGAACCTCTTCTGTAGGTGTGGCCTGCTTTGTGGGAGTGGCTTGCCAGCCATGATAAAGCAGACGTCAAGTGAGATTTGGACATTAAGTGTGAAACCGACTGGGTCAGGCTGGACAGCCTCTTAGAGCACCTTTACTTCTATATTAAAGCCGCATAGGCAGAGTTGGAGCTTGCAAAAGAAACAGGAAGCCAGTGCCTAACCACAAGATGTCCCTATGTCAAAATCTATGTCAAAAGTCCAAGGTTCGATTAAAGTTTGTTATGACATGTACTCCATAAACAAAAGGAGAAGTAAGACCCCCATCTCCTTATAAGGCTTTCTCCTCAAGGTAACCACTAAGAAATGTGTTAAGTATTTCCGTGTTGCAATGCTTTTGAGAATGTATAAGAATGCGTGCTTCGATAATGAAGGTTGTTCAGAACTTGCAATGCTAAGCCATGGGCTAGCTTCTGAACCTGGCTGCCAAATAAACTTTTCCTGTATCCTGAGAAGTCTAAAGCCTGTCATTTTCTGCAGCAATGTGACCGGGTGGGAGTGGCTTGCCAGCCGTGCGACTGGGTGGGCGTGGCCAACTTGTAAAATGTGGTGAAACTCACTTAACAATGCTCTTGCTTAGCAACCAAAATGTTGGCTCAGGAATTCTGGCATTGAAGTGTGCAAGTCTTAAAGCTGTCAAGTTACAAGACCCTCGCACCCCTAACCCTTTAGGGAAAAAAAAACCCAGGGGTGTTCAAACTTGACAGCTTTAAGACTTGTGGACTTCAACTCCCAGAATTCCTCCTCTCGCTCTTCATCTTGATGATGTGTGGCCGGGCGGGGGGAGGGAGCTGGAACCGGTTCAAAACAGCAGAGTAGATTTGTGGAACCTCTTCTATAGAAGAGGTTAGAACTGGCAGGAACTCACCCCTGCAGTCAGAGCTGAGAAAAATCTACAGACTTTTAGCCATGCAATTTGGGATGAACCCCCTTTGAATGGTGTGGGAGTAGGAATGGATTTCCAGAGAAAAGAATTGCAGGCTACAGGAACCAGGAACAGCACTCAGGTGACCCTAAGGACACAGATAAACCTCAAGGTGGCCTCGACAACCCTCTAAAAAGATGCAAATGACCAGCTGTCTGCAAGGAATATAAATAATATCCTTCCATTCCCCACCATCCAGTCAGAGCTGAAGAAGCTTCTTGGAGGAGAAGCAAAACGTCTTCAGCGAGACATTTGTTAAGTGAGTTTGGCCCCATTGTACAACCTTTCTTTGCCACAGTTGTTAAGTGAATCACTGCGGTGGATAAGTTGGTAACCTGGTTGTTAAGTGATTGGTTGTTGACTTTCCTTGTCAGAAGGTTGCAAAAGGGGATCCCTCGACCCCGGGATGCTGCGACTGTCATAAATATGGATTCTCTTGCCCACTGTCTGAATTTTGATATGATCATGGGGAAACTTCGAAGGCGGTAACTGTGAAAAATGGTCAGAACTCACTTTTTTCAGTGCCATTGCAACTTCGAATGGTCGCTAAGTGAATTGTTGTAAGTCAAGGTCTTTGTTGTTGTTAGTTGCAAAGTCGTGTCCGACCCATCACGACCCCATGGACAACGTTCCTCCAGGCCTTCCTGTCCTCCAATCCTCTGGAGCCCATTGAAGCTCACGCCAACTGCTTCTGTGACTCCATCCAGCCACCTCCTTCTCTGCCGTCCCCTTCTTCTTTTGCCCTCCATCGTTCCCAGCATGAGGCTCTTCTCCAGGGAGTCCTTCCTTCTCATTAGGTGGCCAAAGCCTTTGAGTCTCCTCTTCAGGATCTGGCCTTCTAAAGAGCAGTCAGGGTGGATCTCCTCTAGGACTGACCGGTTGGATGGCCTTGCAGTCCAAGGGACTCACAGGAGTCTTCTCCAGCACCAGAGTTCAAAGGCCTCCATTCTTTGGCGCTCGGCCTTCCTTACGGTCCAACTTTCACAGCCATCCATTGCAACTGGGAAAACCAGAGCCTTGACTAGACACACTTTAGTTGGCAGGGGGATGTCTCTGCTTTTTAGTAGGCTGTAGTCAAGGACTATCTTTACACAAAGAAGTACATACTATAAATACATACCTTTGCCAGGGCATTAAACACCCAGTTTTGAGCTACATAGCACCTGGAGAGGGGAGCATCAATTGTAAGGATACCCCCACCACACTTCATTAACATGTCGCTCAGGTAGGCAGCAGGAGGAGGGGTGTGTGCGATGCTCTTTAAAAAAAAAATTAAAAAGCAAAGTCAACCCTCTTTAAATGGACCATATGCCACTGTTCCCACCCAACTCCCCCTCCTCCTCTGGGGCACAGTTGGCATCCCCTTGCCGTGGCAATGACGGGTCCTACCCCCCCCCCACTACTCCTCACTTTGCAACATCCCACCTGCCCAGCCAGATGCTTGGTGCTTTCTCAGCCTGGTGAAATGAGGATACCAGAGCCCCCTCCTCCACCTTCCCTTAAGCACCCAACCTTCACACACACACACACACACAGGGGGAGGGAGGGAGAGAGAGAGAGGGAGAGAGAGAGATGCACATCGCGGCCTGCCAATGCAATAGCGAGAGGCGTTTTGCAAAAGGAGGAGGGAGCTTCTTCAACAAGGAGGCTGATGACTACAATTGTTGTTATTTTTAAAAAAAACATGTTGTAGCGTATTTGTAAACATCGTTAATCCCAGGTCGGCAAGCAGATGGTGCCGCTAATTGCACCTGGGAAAGGAACGAGACCTCGAGGTGGGCTGCATTTGCAGGCGCCGATTAGAGCCCGGCGTGGGAAATGCGAGGCAGGATAGAATTAGGTTGTGGGGCGGGGGGGGGGGGAGTGGAAACTCCAGGAAATGAGATTCCTCCGACGTTAACCCGTGGAACGGGATGCCACATGAAGTGGGGGTGTTTGTTCTGCTTTGCTGCGAGGGAAGGGGAGGTGGGGTGGTTACATCTGGAGCAGTGGTGGAATTCAAAAATTTGTTACTACCGGTTCTGTGGGCGTGGTTTGGTGGGCATGGCTTGGCTTGGTGGGTGTGGCTCGGTGGTCACGGCAGGGGAAGGATATTGTAAATCTCCATTCCAATCTCCAATCTCCACTCCTGATCACCTGGGACTCAGGAGGCAGAGAATAGATGTGGGCGGGGCCAGCCAAAGGTGGCATTTGCTGGTTCTCTGAACTACTCAAAATTTCCACTACTGGTTCTCCAGGACCTGTCCGAAACAGCTGAACACCACCTCTGCTCAAGGCCCACAGGCCGAATCTGGCCTGCAGGGTGGTTAGATCTCGCCCACGTAAGGTGGCTGCCTGGAAACAGCAAAGGACCAGCCCACGGTGCCTCTGTCCCGTTCCCCCCTACCTCCGCCCAGGTTCCGTTTTCACTGGCAGAGAGCTATCAAAACAAATTAAAAACAAAACAAAAGGAGAAATGTTTCCCCTTTTGCATTTGAGCATGCAAAGAAGGGACAGGAAAGGAGAAAGGAAAAAAAGGAAAGACAAAGAAAAAGAAGGGAAGATGGGAAGAGAGCAAGGAAGAAAGCAGAAAGGAGAATGAAGAGGGAAGGAAAAAGAAGAAAAGGGAGGGAGATGGAGGGAGGGGAGGGAGAGTGTAATGAGAGTGAGGGAGGGTCTCAAGCAGGGGTGGGATTCAAAAAATGTACTACCGTTTCTGTGAGCGTGGCTTGGTGGGCATACTGTAAAATCCCCATTCCCTCCCGATCAGCTGGGACTCGGGAGGCAGAGAATAGAAGGGGGCAGGGCCAGCCAGAGGTAGTATTTGCCAGTTCTTCAACTACTCAAAATTTCCGCTACTGGTTCTCCAGAACTGGTCAGAACCTGCTGAATACTACCACTGATCCGGAGGTGGGGGTAACCTGAAGGTGGGTGGAGAGAATTCTGGGGATTGAAGTCCACATCTCTTGGGAATTCTGGGGATGGAAATCCACCTTTGTGAAGATTCTGGGAGTTGAAATCTAGAACGCAAGAATTCTGGGAGCTGAAGTTTGTAATTCATGGGAATTCTGGGGGTTGATGGCCTTACTTCTTGGGAATTCTGGGAACTGAAAGTCCACAAACCTCCTGGGAATTCTGAAGAAGGAGACCCAGATCTCTTTGGAATTCTGGAGGTTTGAGTCCATATTTTGGGGGGATTCTGGGAGTTGAAGCCGACCCAGCTTGGGAATTCTGGAGGTTGCAGACCATATTTTGGGGGAAGTCCATATTTCTGGGAGCTGAAGCCCACAGATCTTAAAGTTGCTAAGACTGACAAAAACGCCCCCCTTAGTTTCCCCCATTTCTTTTTAAGACTCTCAAACTTTTCCTGCTCCATGGTTCTGGGTTGAAGGCACCAATTCTTGCCATGTACTGGTTGTTAAGTGGGAAAAAAAAGTCATGTCACTTTTTTTCAGTGCTGTCGTAATTTCAAAAGGTCAGTAAACTAATGGTTGTAAGTCCGAGGACCACCTGTATGCAACCCCCGGGGCGGCTAACAAAGTACAGGTGGGCCTCAAGATCACAACTGAGCCCAAAATGTATGTTGTTAAGTGAGAAATTTGTTAAGTGAGTTTTGTTCCATTTTACAACCTTTCTTGCCACAGTTGTTAAGTGAATCATTGCAGTTGTCAATTCAGTAACATGGTTTTTACTGTACTGCCATAAAATGGCTTCTACTGTACAGGGCAGTGGAGTTGCCATGGTAACGGCTTCACAATACTCCACAAGGTGGCTCCCTCTGGTAAGGGGGGAAAATTCAACATTAGAAATTACGTTTGGTCCGGACATTTTCCCCCTATAAATAAATACCCAGGCAACGCCAGATTATCAACTAGTAATAAATAAATATGGTGGTTCAGGACATTTTGCTGTTGTGTTCAATCAAAATCCTTGCAAATAATCCGTGAAGAAACAACGGGGACAGGGGGAAAATAAAAACCTTGCAAACAGCAACCAACAAAATGCTGCATTTTCATTGGCTATTATGACCGACAACTGCATACCGAACATTTGCAATCAGAAAATGTATTTCTGATCTTGCAGATATATTTTTTTTAAAAAGACACTATTTTTTACGACATGGAGCTAAGTGATTTTTATGTTACATATAAAGTTACATCACAAAGACAATAATATTTAGGCTTAAGGGCAAATCTAAAATGGGACAGGATATAAAAACGGGGTTTTCACATTTAAAAATACTCAGGAAATGACTTGGAAGAGAAACAATGATCTACTTAATGGAGCGCGTTTGTTGAACAGGAAGATAAAAAACCCAGGAAGCTAGCTAATTCCTGGGTTAAGGATCAGCATAGTTATATCTCCTTTATAATGGATCACTCAATTTCCCGTCTGATACTACTGGATCCTTTTCACTTATCAAAAGGGGTGTTAAAGAGGGTGGGGCACATAGAAGGGAATACGGGTTGGAAAGGACCTTGGAGGTCTTCTAGTCCAACCCCCTGCTCAGGCAGGGATGTCACTGTTCCTGCGGTGATTCCTTTAATAACTGTGGCAAGAAAAACCCACAAAATGTGGCAAACTCACTTAACAAATGTTCCGCTTAGCAATGTAAATTTTGGGCTCAGTGGCGATCTTAACAGAGCCCTGTACTTTTTGATCCAAAGTACTCAGGTAAATCTACAAGGGGCCTCAATGACCCTCTAAAACAGTGTTTCTCAACCTTGGCCACTTGAAGATGTCCGGACTTCAACTCCCAGAATTCCCCAGCCAGCTGGCTGGGGAATTCTGGGAGTTGAAGTTCGGACATCTTCAAGTGGCCAAGGTTGAGAAACACTGCTCTAAAAGGATGCAAATGACCAGCTGTCTGCAAGGAGTATAAATCCTTCCATTCCCCGCCCTCCAGTCAGAACTGAAGAAGCTTCTTGGAGGAGAAGGGAAACGTCTTCAAAGAAAAACCAGAAAGTCCAGTTGCCTCCTGAAAAAACACCTTTGGGGCATCCAAATTCACAGTTCCAATCTCAATCTCTCTCCCTCTCTCTCTCTTTCCCTCCCTCTTTCTCTCCCTTTCTCTCTCTCCCTCCATCCCTCCCCCCTCTCTCTCCCTCCCTCTCTCTTTCTCTCCCTTTCTCTCTCTCTCTCTCTCTCCATCCCTCCCCCCCCTCTCCCTCTCTCTCCCGCACAACCGGCCCGCATTTATAGCTTGCTTACATGACTGCTATTAATGACAATTTTTGCAAGTTTCCAGCCCGGAGTGTGTGTGTGGTGGGGAGAGATGCTCATTGTGGACAATTGGAGACTGCCGAAAGTTGATTATGAGACGGGCGGCTATATAAATGTTTTAAATGAACCAATGCACTCGCTTAAGGAGCGCAGCAAAAAAAAAAATGTCATAAAATGTGCCTTGACTTACGACTGTCATTACATATGATGGAAATTCTGGGGCTCCATTACACTCATAAGCCGAGGACTGTGTGTACTTTCATCACAATGTCCGATACAAGGAGGAAATTGACCAGCCTCTCTTTTGCAGAGGGGGCAGGAAACTGATTGCCTGGACTGGGAATCATGATTAAGAGACAGTACAAGGTGCATTAAGAAAACATTAAGAAGACTAAGATCACGGCATCTGGCCCTCTCAATTCCTGGAAAAAAGATGGGGAAGTAATGGAGGTAGTGAAAGATTTTATTTTCCTGGGCTCGAAGATCACCGCAGATGATGGGGACTGCAGCTAAGAAATTGAAAGAGGCTTGCTCCTGGGGAGGAAAGCTATTGCAAATCTAGACAGCATACTAAAAAGCAGAGACATTACCCTGCCAACAAAAGTGTGTCTAGTCAAGGCTGTGGTTTTCCCAGTTGCAATGGATGGCTTTTAAGTTTGGACCATAAGGAAGGCTGAGCGCCAAAGAATGGAGGCCTTTGGACTCTGGTGCTGGAGAAGAAGACTCCTGCATTGAGTCCCTTGGACTGCAAGGCCATCCAACCGGTCAGTCCTAGAGGAGATACACCCTGACTGCTCTTTAGAAGGCCAGATCCTGAAGAGGAAACATGTACTTTGGCCACCTAATGAGGACTCCCTGGAGAAGAGCCTCATGCTGGGAACGATGGAGGGCAAAAGAAGAAGAAGAGGACGACAGAGAAGGAGGTGGCTGGATGGAGTCACCATCCAGTCGGCGTGAGCTTAAATGGACTCCAGAGGATAGTAGAGGACAGGAAGGCCTGGAGGAACGTTGTCCAAGGGGTTGCAATGGGTCAAACAAGACTCACAACAACACAAGGCACAATTTTTAATTGCAAAATATAGTTTTCTCTTGTTGTTGTTTTTTATCCATAGGATCGGCTTGTAATGGGGTGCATAGGGGAATGTATAAAGTCAAATCAGGGTGCCACAGAGACAGAAACGGAGCATCCTTCTCATCTCGTTCGTGCCAGGGAGAAATAAATGCTCTTGAGGACTTGCGACAACCTATTCCACCCTTTTCTCCCCAGAGAAATTGATGAACACACAACCACACCACCATCTAGTGGAAACTATCACAAGTCCTTCCGATCGTCCTGCCCAAAAAAAAAATCTAGCAAAAAAACGAGAGCCTGTGTTTTTTTTTAATAATGCGGGTTTTTAAAATGCCCTCAGCTCCTGGAGGTTACAGATGAAAAATAGACCAAGTTTAAAAACAACTGGAGGGTTAAATGATTCCTTTCGGGTGCAGGAGAGGTGCGCTCCAAAACAAACTTCCTTCCCACCGCCGTCCAGGAGTTTTCACTCTGAATTTCTAACCAGCAGAGAGATAAAAACTAGGAAGCGGTGACGTCGTTCACACAAGCCATCGCCCCGAGTGAGCTCCGCCGCGCATGCGTGCACGCCTCCCTCCGGCCAGATGGTTTTTGGGTCTGTACCGCGTATGCGCTGGGTTGCAGCGCATGCAGATGTGTGCACATGCGCATGCACAGGGGAAGCACTGGGGGATACGGCGTGACATACCCAAGGCCCTTTTTTGTGCCCAGGATGATGCAGGGAGGCCTACTAGGCCCAAAACGGGGCGCGGGAGAGGGCAGCACTCCCCCTCCATGGCCGATTTTTGCTCCCAGGAGGCTGCAGGGAGGCCTACTAGGCCCAAAACGGGGCACGGGAGGGGGCAGCACAGCCTGCCTCCATGGCTGATTTTTGCTCCCAGGAGGCTGTAGGAGGCCTACTAGGCCCAAAACGGGGCACGGGAGGGAGCAGCGCCCCCCCTCCATGGCCGATGTTTGACCCAGGAAGCTGCAGGGAGGCCTACTAGGCCCAAAACGGGGCACGGGAGAGGGCAGCGTTCCCCCCCCCTCCATGGCCGATGTTTGCTCCCAGGAGGCTGCAGGGAGGCCTACTAGGCCCAAAACGGGGCACGGGAGGGGGCAGCGCCCCCCCCCCCATGGGCAATTTTTGCTCCCAGGAGGCTGCAGGGAGGCCTACTAGGCCCAAAATGGGGCACAGGAGTGGGCAGCCTCCCCCAAGGCTGATTTTTGCTCCCAGGAGGATGCAGGAGGCCTACTAGGCCGAAAATGGGGCTTGGGTGAGGGCAGCGCCCCCCTCCATGGCTGATGTTTGCTCCCAGGAGGCTGCAGGGAGGCCTACTAGGCCCAAAACGGGGCACGGGAGGGGGCAGCGCCCCCCCCCCCATGGGCAATTTTTGCTCCCAGGAGGCTGCAGGGAGGCCTACTAGGCCCAAAATGGGGCACAGGAGTGGGCAGCCTCCCCCAAGGCTGATTTTTGCTCCCAGGAGGATGCAGGAGGCCTACTAGGCCGAAAATGGGGCTTGGGTGAGGGCAGCGCCCCCCTCCATGGCTGATGTTTGCTCCCAGGAGGCTGCAGGGAGGCCTACTAGGCCCAAAACGGGGCACGGGAGAGGGCAGTGCCCCCCCCCCGCTCCAGACCCCGTTATTGCTCCAAAACGGGGAGTGGGGAAGTCATGCACAAGGGGTCATGCACACATGCGCAAGGGGCAGGGCGCACAGGTGTGGTGTCACGCCCGCATTGCATTATGGGCGTGGGGCGGGTGCTGTCACGCGCATGCACGCCTTCGGCACATGACAACAAAAAGGTTAGCCATCACTGCTGTAACGGGTGGGTTACTTTGATGAAACTTTAGGCCTCTGGATACCAGGTAGGTGTTTATTGTTTTCAGGTAGGACAAGAGGCTCTTCAAAGCTTGCAAAAGAGGAGGCCAGGTTCCCCTAAAATTCCAGAGCGCAGATAAAGGACAAACGACATGGGGTGAAAATATAATCCCACCGGCCAGGCTGCCTCCGTTTTAGGGGTTCCAGAATTCTTCAGCCGTCTGAAATTCATTCTAGGCCAGGGTGTTCGTCGCTTGCTTTTCCTGGCTGCAGTCTGTTTCAGCCGTAGACGCTGTTCCTCCCCCTCCTTCAGATGCCGTCATTTTGGGGTGGTTATTTCTCTGGTTGCATATGCCATGCAAAAGGATGCCTTGAAAGCGAATTTTTTAGGGGAAAAAGAAAGGGGGGGGGGTTGGAAGGAGGGAGGTAGAAAGAAGGAAAGAAGGTGAGTAGGAAGAAAAGATGGGAAAGGAGAGAAGGAAGGAAGGAGATAGAATAAAAGATAGAATGGAGGGAGGAGGAGGAGGTAGAGAAAAGGAACGAAGATGGATAGGAAAAAAAGATGGGAGGAAAGAAAGAAAGAAAGAAAGAAAGAAAGAAAGAAAGAAAGAAAGAAAGAAAGAAAAAAAGAAAAAATGAAGAAAGAAAGAAAGAAAGAAAGAAAGAAGAAAGAAAGGAGGGAGGGAGGGAGGGAGGGGTGTGGAAGCAAGGAAGGTTGTGGATAGAATAAAAGATGGTGATGGAGGGAGGAGGAGGGAAGGAAAGGAGGTGGATAAAGAGAAAGAAGTGAGGGAGGGAAGAAAGAAGGAAGGTGAATAGAGAGAAGGAAAGAAGGTAGATAAAGAGGGAGGGAGGAAGATGAATAGAAAAAAAATGATGGGAGAGGAGGAGAGAAAAGAAAGTAGACAAAGAAAGAAGGAAGAGGGAGGGAGGGAAGGACAGAAGATTGATAGGAAGAAAGATGGGAGAGAGGAGAAGAGAAAAAAAAGAAAGCAGACAAAGAGAAAGAAGGGAGAGGGAGGGAGAAAAGTAGGTGGATAGAGAGAAAGAAAGAAGGTGGATAGGGAGGGAGGAAGATGGATAGAAAAATGATGGGACAGGAGGAGAGAAAAGAAATAGACAAAGAAAGAAGGAAGAGGGAGGGAAGGATGGAGGGAAGGAAGGAAGATGGATAGGAAAAAAGATGGGAGAGAGGAGGAGAGAGAAAAAGAAAGCAGACAAAGAGAAAGAGAAGGAAGGGAGAGGGAGGGAGGGAGGAAAGAAGGTGGATAAAGAGGGAGGGAGAGAGGAAGGAAGGAAGGAAGGAAATATACAAACATATTAGCTGTTTCCAACCTCTTTTTTTTCTCTCTGAGAAGCAAAACACACCAGACTACATCGAGAGAGAAGGCAAATCTCCTTACCGGCTGCCACGGACACGTTTAAGGACTCCACCCCAAATTCCAAATCTCTTCCTGGAGAGATAGTCAGCATCCTGTGGCACAGCATCTGTGTCTCCGGAGTCAAGCCATAACCTTCATTTCCTGCACGCATATGTCCAAAGGGGGGGGGGGGGGAATAGCCATTTAAATCTAGAGTTTCAAACCAGGGGTTTATTTATTTAGTTTTATAATAGCAGATTATTTTATTATTTTTTCCCTTCTACAACTCCTTACAGTCATTACATCAACATTGTTGCGTCATCATACCTGTACATGTATATAATATTTCGCTTCTATATTTACACACTTTATACACAGTTCTATATATATTTATATATATTGTTTTTTTGGCTTAATTTTGTTCCCGTTTTGCAGCCATTTGTACCTATTGTTCCAAGATTTCGGGTTTGTATTTTATCTGTTCTCCTGTAATTTCTTGCACCTATTTACAAATTTTTGTCCAATATTTTTGGGTTTCCGGGCAGGTCCACCATATGTGATAATAAGTCCCTTGTACTTTTTTACACTTCCAGCAGTTCGGCTTTATTTAGTTTTAGCATGGAGACCTTTCTTCGGTTGGGAAGAGCCGAGGTGGTGCAGTGGTTAGGGTGCAGTACTGCAGGCCACTTCAGCTGACTGCTATCTGCAGTTCAGCGGTTCTAATCTCACCGGCTCAGGGTTGACTCAGCCTTCCATCCTTCCGAGGTGGGTGAAATGAGGACCCAGACTGTGGGGGCAATATGCTGACTCTGTAAACCGCTTAGAGAGGGCTGAAAGCCCTATGAAGCGGTATATAAGTCTAACTGCTATTGCTATTGCTATTCTGCTTGAGAGCCAGTGGGATGGAGTCCCGCCAATGTGGGACAGAGAGATCCAGGCTCGGGCCTCTGGGCTGCTCCTTCCTTCTCAAACCCACGTCCGTTGTGGGGCAGTGGGGGAAGGTCGGGCAAGGGGAGGCGAGACTCGCATTCGAGGCTCCCTTCAGCCACAGAAGTTCGCCGGATGCCTTTGAGCCAGTCGGGTTTCTACAGGTCTACAGGTATACGCAGTCCTCGACTTACGACATTCATTCAGTGACCATTCAAAGTTACGTTGGTACATTCCCTCTCTCTCGATTCCTCCCCCTCCCCCTTTTTTTAGGCAGGTGACATGACTAGGTGTTAGACAGGAAAGAACGAAAAAGTTTCTCAATAAAGGGTGATACCATTAAAAGCTAAAATAAGGGATAGAAATAAGGGAAATATTAATGTAAAGAATAGGATAGGATAGGAATAGTATAGAATAGAATAGAATAGAATAGAATAGAATAGAATAATAGAGTTGGAAGGGACCTTGGAGGTCTTCTAGTCCAACCCCCTGCCTAGGCAAGAAATCCTACACCATTTCAAACAAATGGCTTTCCAACATCTTCTTAAAGACTTCCAGTGTTGGGGCATTCACAACTTCTGGAGGCAACTTCTGTTCCACTGGTTAATTGTTCTAACTGTCAGGAAATTTCTTATTTCTAGGTTGCTTCTCTCCTTGATTAGTTTCCACCCATTGCTTCTTGTCCTGCCCTCAGTTGCTTTGGAGAATAATCTGACTCCCTCTTCTTTGTGGCAGCCCCTCAGATACTGGAATATACTGCTATTATGTCTAACCTGGTCCTTCTTTCTATTAAACTAGACATACCCAGTTCCTGCAACCGTTCTCCATATGTTTTAGTCTCCAGTCCCCTAATCCTCTTTCTTGCTCTTCTCTGCACTCTTTCTAGAGTCTCCACATCTTTTCTACATCGTGGCGACCAAAACTGAATGCAAATATTCCAGATGTGGCCTTCCCAAGACCTTATAAAGTGGCATTAACATTTCGTATACATTTTTATCTTATAAAAAGAAAGTAATGATGAGAAAATGTGGAATAATTGAATAAGGATAGATTGCAACCTAATATAAATAGGCATTGTTATTACAAATATGTAAGTTGACTGAATGTAATAATTAGGTTGAATCTGATTAGTTTCATTTGGATTGGAATGTAGGGCGCTTAATGTGCCACACTGTTCATGCACTGATTTGACATTTTCATAAACAAAATAACAATCTTTTTTTTAAAAAAAAAAAAGTTACATCGGTACTGAAACCATTGGCTTAGTGAATGTTTTTCTCATGACTCTTGCAGCAGACTTCATGGTTACATGATCGAAATTCGGCCACTTGGCCACCGACTCATGCTTATGACGGTCACAGTGTCCCGGGATCGTGCGATCCCCTTTTTGAGACCTTCCGACAAGCAAAATCAACGGGGAAGCCAGATTCGCTTAACGACCGTGTTACTACCGGTAACTTTACCAACCGTAATGATTCGCTTAACAATTATTGCGGAAAGAACGGTTGTAAAATGGGTCAAAACTCACTGAACAGGGGGCTTCCTGGGGGTGTGGCCTGTTGCCGAGGAGGGCTCCACCGAGCTCCTCAGAGATCTGGTCTGTATATCTAAATAACATCATAGATAGCACCCCTTTTTGGCTAAGAAAGGGGCAGGGAGGGTAGCTCCGTAGACTAGGGTCTATTCGTAAGCCACAGCCTTTTTCTTTTTTTGGCTGTGGAAGAGATTAGATCCAGCCGAAGCGGAGCTTTTATCTCCGGCCAGTTCTTCTCAGCTGCCTTTTTTTTTTGGCAGCCCCAGACAGGCTAGCCCCCCCCAGGACAAAACAAAGTTTTTTTTCAAGCTAGATTTGATACGGGAGGGTACCACCCCTGTGAGATTTATGCTTTTATTACTATCTTAAATACCAGCACCATTCGTCTTAAAGACTTCTTTGTTTAAATAGACTTCAAAATGGCGATTTCTCTCCGTGGATGATTACTGGATGTACTTAGCCGGGCTTATCTTCCTGCAGACCGCTCCTTAACAAAATAAACTCTTTTTCTTTGGAAATAGAGGGGAGCGAAGCGCTGCTTACTTGTTTATTTATTATGGCACCCAGATCAAAGAAGCGTCTTGCTACAAATGTGTCTAAAGAATTTAAAGAATCTTTTTTGGAAATACAGCCTTTGTCTCCTACGCCCTCTACTGGAGAAGTTTTAACACAGGAATATCTCTTTAAAATCTTTGATGCCTTTAAGCAAGAACTTAAGGAATTTGTATTGCAACTTTATGATGATCTAAAATCTAAAGTTAATCAAATGAAGGCGAATACGTTTGCAGCCGTGTCTGCCCTGTCGGATTACTCTGCTGAAATAGAGAACAAATTGGAAAGTCTGGAGAAGGCTAATTTTGATTTGACTACCAATATTCAAATTTTACAAGAAAAAATTAGAAATAACGAAGAACAGCTTATGATGCTAAATTTTGATAGGAAGGCATTTTCAATAAGAGTCAGAGGATTCCGTGAAAAGGAGCAAGAGAATTTGAAACAGACCTTTGCTGAAGCCTTCAGCCATGCGCTGGGAAGCCCGGGACTTAACTTTGATTGGCAGATTCGGAAAATCTATCGCCAGAACTCATTGATAGCGGAACAGCGACAGCTCCCGAGGGATATAATTATACATTTCTCTACAAAAGAATCTAGAAACGCGATTGTGCAAAAGTTTCATAATAATAGTCTCCGAGTTGAGGACCAGGACGTGATTGTCTTCAAAAATATACCTTCCCAGATGTTGAAAGCAAGAAGGGACTACACCTTTTTAACTAAAGAGCTTAGGAGTCAACAGATTCGATACAGATGGGAGGCCCCTGCCGGCATCACGGTTACATTTGAGAATCAAAGATTTCGTCTTAACTCTGTTTCAGAGGCTCAAGATTTCTATTGTAGGATTCTGAAGGCGGGACTTCCTGATGCGCTTGGAAGAGAGGAGAGACAAGCGGAAGGAGAAAGCAAACGGCTGGCCATGCGGCTGCAAGATGGAGGGGGTAGCCCCTCCTCCCTCGGAGAAGCAGAAGAACGCAGATCGAGAATTTAGATACTTCAAAAGACTTCCTAAAGTTGAGGACTGAATGGGGGTTTGAGACCTCTCTCCGGTAGAAAAAGTGGACTAATTTTTATCAGAAGGGAAAGCTGGGTGAAACTACTTTGAGCTAGATTTTAAAGTAACGTTAGCATAAATTTGATAGTGGTTAAAAGAATGCGGAATGATTTATGTTGTTTAAACTTTGTTAGATGGGACTATTTTAAAATAGAAGGTTAACTGACTCCTGCTGAAAGTATTATTTGAATATGATCCATGCTATTTAACTTTTATTTGAAGGGAAAGTTGGTTGTAATAGTTTTGAGTTACATTTCAAATAAACGCTAGTATAAATTTGATAGTGGTAAATATTAGACAAGCAAGAGATGAGGGTAAAATGCATGTGGAATGAACTACGTTATTTGAGGTAAATACCAGACAAGCAAGGGAAGAGGGCAAAATTTATGTTGTTTAAAGCTTATTAGAATAGGAAGCCGCTTGGGATTATCTTAAGATAACTGTAAAAAGAATGCGGAATGATTTATGTTGTTTAAACTTTGTTAGAAGCGACTACCTTAAAATAGAAGGTTAACTGACTCTTGCTGAAAGTATTATTGGAATATGTGGAATGATTTATGCTACAAATCGCTCTGAGTTATATTTTAAACAAATGGTAGTATAAATTTGATAGTGGTAAATATCAGACAAGTGGGGGATGAGGGTAAAATACATGTGGAATGAACTAAGTTATTTAAATTCTATTAGAAGGGGAAGTCGGTTGGAATTATCTTAAGATAGAAATTGATTCCTGTGTAAAGTAATATCTGATCTACGCTGCTTAACTTTACTAAGAAGGGGAAATCTGGTTAGATTATTTTGAATTACTGTTTGAAAAAGGGGTAAAGAAAGATCATTTACGTTGTTTAAATTTTACTAGAAGGGAAAGTTTGATTACTTGTCTGTAAAGTTATATTTGAATATATGGCATGAACCACGTTGCTTAAATCTTATTGGAAGGGATCATGAGGTTTAGGAAGGGAACGGGAGAGCCTACAGAAGGTCGGGGTAAATAGCAAAGAAGTAAGAGATGAGAATAAAATATAGATAGAATGATTTATACTATTTAAGCATAGATAAAGATGGGGGGCTGAGATCAACACAAAGAGTGGTTTCTTTTTTTCTTTTTTCTCTTTTCTCTTTTCTTTTTTTTCCTTTTTTTTTTTTTTTCTTTCTCTGCTTTTCTTTTTTTTTTTGATATATTACTTTTATTTTTTAATCCATATGTATACAAGATATTTTAGATAGAAGGTAGTGCCAGGTGTGGGCCCTGGGAAGTCGGGAGGATTAGGGATGGGGATTGTGGGGGGTGGGGTGGGGGGGTATTAATATAGTTTTAATAAGAACAAGAATGTATTTATATACGGTGGTTCTTTTTATTATTATTATTATTATTATTTTCCTTGGTTCACTTTACTTTTATCAGATCAAACAACACTCGAATAAAGGAATACACCAAGGAGGGAGGTAGAGGGAAAGAAGAGGGAGGAGTAAGGAAGGAGTAAGGGGAATGTAAGGAGGGTGTGTGGGGAGTAAGGGGAGAAGGAAGGCTTGAGGGGAAAGGGAAGTAGGAGGGGAGTGTTAGAGGGAGAAAGGAAAGTTGGAGGGGGTAGATGGGGTGTATGGAGGATGCAAGGGTTAGGTGGGGTTGTGAATGATGAGTTGTGTTTCCTTTTTATTTGTTCGTTTTATTCCCTTTTTCTTTTTTTTTCTTTTCTTATAGTAAATACCCTGTATATAAATGATTGCAAATGGAATGTGAAAATTGAATAAAATATTTTATACAGAAAAAAAAAACTCACTGAACAGGTGTCTCACTTAGCAACAGAAATTTCAGGCTCAACTGCGGTCGTAAGTGAAGGACCACAACTCCCTCATTTCTCCCTCTTTTTTTTTTTTTTAATAAAAAAGCGTCTTTTTCAGGCATTCTTTTGCATGCCATGTGCAACCAGACAAATAATCATCACATACGTCCTCAACTTACGACCGGTTGCTCAGCAACTGTTCAACCCGCCCACTAATTACAAGCCGGTTTTGAAGTTCTCCTATTGGTCTCCCTCCCTCTCATGGTGGCTTGGCTCAATTTTGGATAGCAATAGCAATAGCAGTTAGACTTATATACCGCTTCATAGGGCTTTCAGCCCTCTCTAAGCGGTTTACAGAGTCAGCATATTGCCCCCAACAATCCGGGTCCTCATTTCACCCACCTCGGAAGGATGGAAGGCTGAGTCAACCTTGAGCCGGTGAGATTAGAACCGCTGAACTGCAGATAACAGTCAGCTGAAGTGGCTGCAGTACTTCACCCCAACCACTGCGCCACCTCGGCTCTTGGATGCTTGGCAACTCGGGGTGCTGAGGTGGCCTGAGAGAGGGGGGGGGGGACTAGCCCCAAAAAGCACACCCATAAATGTCTGTGGATGCGAGTGGACTTGAACCCAAGTCTCCCCACTTCTGGCCCAACATATTCACCACTAAAGACACTTTTGAAATGACAGTCTTCTGGAATCAGAACAGAACATAATGTTGGAACGATCTCCCCGTGGAGATTCGTACCCTCACCACCGTCCAGACCTTCCGCACAGCCCTTAAGACCTGGCTATCCCGTCAGGCCTGGGGACAAAGATAATCGCCCCCACCCGAATGATGAATGAATGTTGCTCATTATTTTATTCTATGTTTTGTCTGTGTTATTGTTTGTATACCCCTCCCTTGATTTTATGTAAGCCGCCCTGAGTCCCCTCAGGGAAAAGGGCGTCCTATAAGTGTTAAAAAATAAAAAAAATAAAAAATAAAAAAATAAAAAAAAAATAATGAGAGTTTGAAGGGACCTTGGAGGTCTTCTAGTCCAACCCCCAGCTCAGGTAGAAGACTGTATATCGTTTCAGACAAAGTGGCTGTCCAATCTCTTTTTAAAACCTCCAGGGTTGGAGCACCCACAACCTCTGGAGGCAAGTTGTTCCACTGGTTAATAATTATTCTCACTTCCAGGAAGTTTCTCCTACGTTGCTTCTCTCCCTGATTAGTTTCCTTTCATTGCTTCTTGTCCTTGCCTTCGGGTGCTTTGGAGAATAGCTTGAACCCCCCCTCCCTCTTCTTTGGGGCAGCCCCTGTGTCAGGCAGGCCTCACTCAAAAGCCAAGAAAGAACCACCACCACCCCAAACTCCATTTCATTAGAGAAAATGGACTTTTACTGGACAGGAAATGAAAACAGAGAAAGTGAAGCAAGATCTGAAGCAAAGAACTTGTGAACTTGTACATATCAAACGTTTTACCCAAATCCCTCCCCCTTTCCCCCAGTTACCCCAAGCCAACTGGGAGTTGAAGTCCACAAGTCTTAAAGTTGCCAAGTTTGGGAACCACTGCCCCAAGCCAATGTCCAATCTTCAGCTCCCAAAGGTGTCGTGTGGGGCGCATCTTCAAGTGGCCTCATCCAGTTGGTATGCAGAGACAGTTGACCAAACTCAAACACGAGCCATCAGCATGCACAGAAGATGGTGAGAACAATTAGCAATTTTGGCAATTTAATAAATTTGTATGCCGCCCAATCCCGTAGGACTCTGGGCGGCTTACAGAAACGAAAATAAAAGTTAAATTAAAGAAGAGATACAATTTAAAAAGAAGAGATACAATTTAAAAAAAAACACACCAAAAATTCCATTTAAGTGGGGCTGGATATTAATCAACAGCCCCAGGCTTGCCGGAACAGCCAGGTTTTCGTGGCTTTCCGGAAGGCCGCGAGAGTGGGAAGGGTCCGGATCTCTGCGGGTAGATCGTTCCACAGGGCTGGAGCAGCTACAGAGAAGGCTCTCCCCCGGGGGGCCACCAGCCGGCATTGTCCGGTCGACGGCACCCGGAGAAGGCCCAACCTGTGAGATCTTATCGGCCGTTGGGAGGTATGTGGCAGGAGGCGGTCTCTCAGATATCCAGGTCCTAAGCCATGTAGGGCTTTAAAAGTAATGACTAGCACCTTGAAGCGCATTTGGAGACCAATAGGAAGCCAGTGCAGCTCGCGGAGGATGGGTGTAACATGGGTGTATCTAGGTACACCCGATATCGCTCGCGCGGCTGCATTCTGACCAACAAAACTCCCTTCTTGAGATATCTCCACCTGCACTATTCCCCTCCCAAATACCATGAGCCCCCACCCTCCCCATTACTATGGCAGCCGATAGCAAGCATCCAAGGTAAGAGGCTGACACCCTGAGCTATTGGAAGACTGCTATCTTGTCTCCCCTAGTCCTTCTTTTCATTAAACTAGACATACCTAGTTCCTACAACTGTTCTTCGTATGTTTTAGCCTCCAGTCCCCTAATCCTCTTTGTTGCTCTTCTTTGCACTCTTTCCAGAGTCTCCACGTCTTTTTTTTCAACCAAACTCCTGGTTTATTCTGGATCTACTCCAGCGTTTCACAGCCTTACCCACTTTAAAATGGCATGGACTTCAACTCCCAGAATCCCCCAGCCAGCATGGGAGTGGCTGCCTGCGGATTTCTGGGAGTTAAATCCACACACCTTCAAACAACTGAGGCTAGAAAAAACTGGCCTCACAAAACGGCTTCCCCTTGGAGATGGCTGTGAGAATCATTTTAAATGATGCTATTTATATAAGGTGTTCTGGCTCACCAGCAGCCAGTGGAGCTGGCAGCAGAGCCGGACAGAGAGGAGGGTGGGAAGGAGCATGGGCCAGTCCTGGAGGCTGGGGAAGGCTCGGACGAGGGCTCTGGGTCGGAGGCAGAGACGGGGCCGAGGCCGTCTGGCAGTGATCAGGTGCCTATGGAGATAGACAGCAGTGAGGCAGAGGAACAGCTGGAGCCTGTTCCCCGTGTGCGCATGCGCAGAGCTGCCAGAAGACAAGAACAGCTAAGAAATCAGGATGGCCTTGGGAATAAAGTCACAGGTGGACGGTGAATGGCCCCTCCCATAGGGAATAAAAGTAGCAAAAGGGGAGGGGGCTTTTGCAGGAAACAATTCATTTGTTCGTTCGTTTCAGGAGTGTGAAGATCTGTCCGTGAATCTCAGAGACTCTGTGCCCAGTCTTTCTTTGCACAGCACTGCGTTTGGAAAATATTTACATGGCAGCTTTCCAAGCCAGATAAGGTCTGTGGTCATAAATTCCACCTTTGAAAGACTGTTTGCCAGGCCTTTGCTGAATGTGAATGAGAGGAATTCACGTTCGTTTCATAAAAGGGGTTTTGTCGGGACCAGGGGTCTGCTTCGTGCTCTTTGGGGAAGCCTAAGTCAGAACATAAAATATATGAAAGAATTGCAGAGGTTTTTTTCCCCCACACATCTGGCCCCAGAATGCCGAACCATCCTGGCAGACGCTGAAGCCAGGAATTCTCTTCCTTTCCTCGATCACTTCGGCAGAGTTACTAGGCCAACATGACAAGTGAAAGTTTAATTAGAGCTTTCGACTGATTAGCAATTAAACTACCACCCAGCGAAACGAGAGCAGATGCTCCAGTTCAGACCTCTGCCTTCGGCTCTCAGCTCGGAGGAAGAATTGGTTTTAAGAATTAGATGACTAAAAGATGCAGGTAGAAAAGATGTTGAAAAAGAAAGTGCTAAATTAAGGGCGTCAAACTCAAGGCTGTGATCCGGCCCGCAGGGTACTTAGATCTGGGCCGCGGGGCCCCCCTGGAAACGGCAAAGGACCGGCCCGTGGTGCTTCTGCCAGAGAAAACAGGCTTCCAAGCTCCATTTTCAGCTGCCATGGCCTCCTGCAACCCTCTGCCAGCGAAATCCACAGGTACAATATAGGTGGCACCTTGCTCAATAGTAGCAACTGTGAAAGGGATCTTGAAGTCCTAGCGGACAAACATTTAAATAGGAGCCAGCCGTGTGCAGCAGCTGCCCAAAAAGCCAACACAGTTCTAGGCTGCATAAACAGAGGGAGACAATCAAGATCACGTGAAGGGTTAATACCACTTTATAAGGCCTTGGTAAGGCCACACTTGGAATACGGCATCCAGTTTTGGTTACCATGATGTAGAAAAGATGCGGAGACTCTAGAAAGAGTGCAGAGAAGAGCAACAAAGACGATTAGGGGACTAGAGGCTAAAACATACGAAGAACAGTTGTAGGAACTAGGTATGTCTAGTTTAATAGAAAGAAGGACTAGGGGAGACATGATAGCAGTCTTCCAATATCTCAGGGGCTGCCACAGAGAAGATTTGGGAGTCAAACTATTCTCCAAGGCACCTGAGGGTAGAACAAGAAGCAATGGGTGGAAACTAATCAAGGAGAGAAGCAACTTAGAACTGAGGAGGAATTTCCTGACAGTGAGAACAATTAATCAGTGGAACAGACGTTGCCTCCAGAAGTTGTGAATGCTCCAACACTGGAAGTCTTTAAGAAGATGTTGGATAGCCATTTGTCTGAAAGGGTATAGGGTTTCCTGCCTAGACAGGGGGTTGGACTAGAAGACCTCCAAGGTCCCTTCCAACTCTGCTATTGTATTGTATTGTAATACAATTGAACGGATCCAGAGGTATTTCACGAGAAGAGTTCTCCACTTCTCTGCTTGCAATAGAATCCCTTACGTCACCAGGCTCAAAATTTTGGGCTTGAACAACCTGGAACTACGCCGCCTGCAGTCAGACCTAAGCATAGTACACAAAATTGTCTGCTACAACCTCCTACCTGTCAATGACTTCTTCAGCTTCAGCCTCAATAATACGTGAGCACACAATGGATACAAACTCAAGGTTAACCGCTCCAAACTCGATTGCAGAAAATACGACTTCAGCAACAGAGTGGTCAACGCCTGGAATGCTCTACCTGACTCCCTTCTTACATCCTCAACCCCCCCCCCCACAGCTTCAACCTTAAAGCCGAGGTGGCGCAGTGGTTAGGGTGCAGTACTGCAGGCCACTTCAGCTGACTGTTATCTGCAGTTCAGCGGTTCTAATCTCACCGGCTCAGGGTTGACTCAGCCTTCCATCCTTCCGAGGTGGGTGAAATGAGGACCCAGACTGTGGGGGCGATATGCTGACTCTGTAAACCGCTTAGAGAGGGCTGAAAGCCCTATGAAGCGGTATATAAATCTAACTGCTATTGCTATTGCTATAAACTGTCTACCGGGGACCTCACCCCATTCCTAAGAGGTCCGTAAAGGGGGCGTGCATAAGCGCACCAGCGTGCCTTCCATCCCTGTCCTACTGTCCCCATTTATTTGTACTCATTTCCTTTGTTTATACTTATACCTGTTATCTTGTACATGTTCGACAAACCAAATAAAATAAAATAAATAAAAAGATAAAATAAACCTAATCACAAGAAAAGGGGAAATGGCATTTTTTATCCCCCTAAAGAGAATGACTCTAGAACAGTGTTTCTCAACCTTGGCCACTTGAAGATGTATGGACTTCAACTCCCAGAATTCCCCAGCCAGCGAATGCTGGCTGGGGAATTCTGGGAGTTGAAGTCCAGACATCTTCAAGTGGCCAAGGTTGAGAAACACTGCTCTAGAAACATTGATGGTAGTGTTGGAAGATCAACTTCTCGGCCCAGCCCACCTCACAGGGAGGTTGTCGCAGGGAAAACAGGAGCCAGGAGAATTAATATGTTTGCTGCTTTGAGTTGTATAGATAAGAAACGTAAGATAATAATAATATGAAGAAAAAGGAGAAGAGAAGGAGAGGTGAGGGAGGGAAGGCGAAGGAGGGAAGGAGGAGAGAAGGAAAAGGACAGAAGGAGATAAAATGAGGAGGAGACGAGAAGAGAGACGGAGGGGAGGAAGGGAGAAGAAGAGAAAGGGAGGAGCAGGTGAAGAAAGAAAGAAAGAAAGAAAGAAAGAAAGAAGAAAGAAAGGAGGAGAGGAGGGAGGGAGGAAAAAAAGAAGGATAAAGGAACGAGGAGAGAAGGGGAAGCAGAGAAACAAGAGAAAGGGGGAAGGAAAAGGACAGGAGGAGATAGAATGAGAAGGAAGGAAGGAAACAAGAAGAGAGAAGTATGGAAGGAAGGGAGAAGAAGAGAAAGGGAGAGGTAGAAACAAAGAGAAAAGGGAGGAAGGAAGGAGGGGGAGGAGAGGAGGGGGAAAGGAGAAAAAGAAGAAAAGCATAAAGGAACAAGGAGAGAAGGGGAAGGAGAGAAAGGAGAGAAACAGGAGAAAGGGGGAAGGAGAGAAGGAAAAGGACAGGAGGAGATAGAATGAGAAGGAAGGAGACAAGAATAGAGAAGAAGGAGGGAAGGATGGGAGAAGAGAAAGGGAGAGGTAGAAACAAAGAAAAAAAGGGAGGAAGG
The DNA here is from genome assembly GCF_009769535.1 of Thamnophis elegans. Taxonomy (NCBI): domain Eukaryota; kingdom Metazoa; phylum Chordata; class Lepidosauria; order Squamata; family Natricidae; genus Thamnophis; species Thamnophis elegans. The sequence continues at coordinate 134,670,083 of NC_045544.1, forward strand.
AAGGAGGGGGAGGAGAGGAGGGGGAAAGGAGAAAAAGAAGAAAAGCATAAAGGAACGGGGAGAGAAGGGGAAGGAGAGAAAGGAGAGGAACAGGAGAAAGGAGGGAAGGAGAGAGGGAGAGAAGTGAAAGGAAAGAGAGTGAAAAGAAAGAGGAGAGGGGAAGAGGAGAAAGAGAAGGAGTGAAGGAAAAGGAAGGAGAGAAAGAGAAGGAGAAGAGGAGGGTAAGAAGAGAAGAATTGAAACATATACCTCTACGCTGTTTCCCATTCATCCAGGATTCAGGGTCTAATTGGTGGCTCTTTTTAAGTTTCACCTTACAGTCTGACTACGATAAAAACACGATCGGATTCCTGATCCGTCTCACAACCTTCCTCCTAACCTGCTGGTATCAAATGCTTCAACGGGAACAACCTTTCCTTTGGCTTACTCCTGGAAAACAGCCTTCTCCAGATCCATCGGAACTGGCAAAAAAGAATTCCCCACACCAGAGGGGGTGGCAAGGGTGGTCTTCCCTTGTGTCCTATCCCCCCCCCCAAAAAAAGTCTACTCCATGGTGAAAAAAAACACCTACCGAGGAGCAGTATAGTGGGTCCAGTCCAGCGAAAGTTTGAGCAAGGGACTACTGGAATGTCTTCCGGAACCTTTCCATGGCCAACCGTCCCGAGAATTTCCCAGCCTTTTTCGGATTTTGTCTTGGAGGTTGGGCGGGGGGGGGGGGGGGAGAGAGTAGAAAAGTCACTCAAGTTTCAGACCTGTGCCACATTTTGCTTTCTATACACAAAGCTCAATTATTTTGTTTCCCGGAAGGAATAGGGGAAAAATTATCTTGGTTGGGTTTTTGGTTAAGTTGCTATGCATGCTGCCTTATTAAACAAAATAGCCATTAATCTAGGAAAACAATCAATGAATAGAAGAGAAGAGAAAATAGAATAGAGAAGAGGATAAAACAGAATAGAATAGAATAAAAGAGAAGAGAAAATAGAATAGAATAGAGAAGAGGATAGAATAGAACAGAAGAAAAGAGAAGAGACGAGAAAGAATGGAATGGAATAGAATGGAATGGAATAGAGAAGAGAAAATAGAATAGAATAGCGAAGAGGATAAAATAGAAGAGAAGAGAAGAGAAAATAGAATAGAATAGAGAAGAGAAGAGAAAATAGAATAGAGAAAAGAAGAGAAAACAGAAGAGAATAGAGAAGAGAAAATAGAATGGAATGGAATAGAGAAGAGAAAATAGAATAGAATAGAGAAGAAGATAAAATAGAAGAGAAGAAAGAATAGAATAGAATAGAATAGAATAGAATAGAATAGAATAGAATAGAATAGAATGTATGACTGGGGAAAAACTGAGATTTGGAGCCAGTTAAAAAACAAATCAAAGGGATTGGCACCGTGGTTTCTTGTCTATGTGTGTGTGGGGGGGGGAGAGAGACAAAAAGAAAAAGGGAGGGAGAAAGAGGGGGAGGGAGAAAGGGGTGAGAGAGAGAAATAGAGAGGGAGAGAGAGAGGAAGAAAGGGGGAAGAAAGAAAGAAAGAAAAAGAAAGAAAGAGGGGGGATGGAGAATGGGAGTGAAAGACAGAGATGAGTGAAAGAGAGGGAGAAAAAGAGAGGGAAAGAGGAGGAGAGAGAGATACACAAAGAAAGGGGCAGAAAAAGAGAGAGAGGGAGGGAGAAAGAGAGAGGAACAGAAAGAGAAAAAGGGAGGAAGAGAGAGGAAGAGGGGGAGACAAGAGAGATACAAAAAGAAAGGAAGAGAGAGAGGAAGGGAGAAAGTGAGAGAGAAAGAGGTGGGAAGAGAGATACAAAAAGAAAGGGACAGAGAAAAAGAAAAAGAGAGAGGAAGGGAGAAAGAGAGGAAGATACAGTGAGCAAGAGACATACAAAAAGGAGAGAGAGGGGAAGGAAGGAAGAGAGGGGGGGAAGGGAGATACAGAAAGAAAGGGACAGAGAAAGAGAGAGAGAGAGAGAGAGAGAGAGAGAGAGAGAGAGAGAGAGAGAGAGAGAGAGAGAGAGAGAGAGATTGCTTCCAATTGTTGCCCAATGCTGCCATCTTATGGCCATTTGTTGTATTAAAAGCAAGTGGTATTCAAGCAATACCTTTACTTATGGGCGCAATTGAGCCCCAACATTTTTGTTACTAAATGAAACATGTTAAGTGAAGGTTGGGGTTTTTTTGTTCCATTTTTTTGGGGGGGGGCACTGCCGATAAACAACTCAAACTGCTTGCGGTTGCGAGTTATTAGAGGGCGGGAAGGTTTTTACCTTTAGAAGTTCTGGAACATCATCGGCGCTAAATACATCAAAAACTTCCATGACGCCCGAGCTGGCTTTGCTAACAACCGGCGTCAGGGAGCAGCTGCAAATAGAAAAGCTACAGTTTAGAAAAAGACCCTTCAAAAAGGATAACAAAACTGCACCACTACCGTATTTTTCTGAGTATAAGATGCTCCGAAGTATAAGACGCACCTAGCTTTTGGGGAGGAAAACAAGGGGAGAAAATTTGCCTCTGCCTCCCAGCAATTTGCCTCCTTTGCAAATTGTGCCCCGTTTTGTGCCTGTTCCGGGTGGTGTGCATCGGAATGGGCGGAAAATGGGGCGCACGGAGGCCAAAAATAAAATGGGGAGGCTGAAAATGGGGCGCACGGAGGAGCCAATAGGCAGTGGCAATCCCTGCAGCCTGAAACAGCTGATGGTCGGGAGACTGATCCAACCGATCATCAGCTGCTTGTGCTAATCAGGTTGGTTAATCTGGTTGGTTACGGGTTCAGTGAGAGAAATGGGAGACCTCACAGCAGCTGCAAGGCATGTGAGCCACATTACACACACACAGAGAGACACACACCAAATTGTTTGATTGCATTCTTCTTTCCAGTAGTAGATTATTACTGGAGATGGAGGCTCCTCTGCTGACTCTCAGAGGTAGTTATACTCCCAAACTGGCTTACGATCGTCAATAGTGCCCACCCATCAAGGTCGCAGGTCATAAAACAGGTCGGTCATGGGACAAATCCAATTTTGCAACCTTTTTAGCAGTGGGTCACTGTTGTGGCCCAGCAGGAGCTGTTGAGCTGCAAACAGACTCCGATAGCGAGGGGCCCTATGAGTCGGCTCTAGAAGATGTGGAGGACCCTGGACAGGGACCAGAGAGGCTGGTTGGCCACTAGGAAGCGCCTAAGGCATGGAGCAGTGGTGAAAGCCAAAGGGAGTGTGCCCATGACGTTAGGCCTTGGAGCAGTGGGGAGGAGATAAGGGAGTCGGTCCCAGACGCCAGGCAATTCGGGCAGATAAATGCCGAGAGCAACTACACAGATACAGAAGATAATTGGACCCAGGTGGTTGTAATTAGGCTCCTCCCAAGAGAGTATATAAGGAGAGACTTTGGGAGGAGGCTGTTTGCAGGATTCAACTGATATACCAACGCTGGAGAAGCTCTTGGGTATATTTCTTATCTTGGAAGTCTGGATTGCTGCCAAAGTCTTGTCAATGTGTTAATTTACTGTGAATAAATTGCCTAGCAGTAATCTTTGTGTCGGAGTGCCTCGGCGTACGGAGGGGGGGATCAGAACAGGTCACTAAGTGAACAAGGAGGTCACGAAGCAAGCCACTGTGGCCGTTGACCGCATCTGTGGGTTTGCTATGGGGACGCATTTGGCTGAAAACAGGAAGCAAATGTGAGTTTTTGGCACAGCCGTCGTAAAAACGTGACTATGAGATACTGCAAATAGTTATAAATGCAACTTCAAATCCAGGTTGTAAGTAGCCCCCCTCGCCCTCACACACTCCCAGGTAGGTCTGCCAGAACTTCAAACGGCCACTAAAATGGCTGATCCTAAGTTGAGGACTAGTGGCATTTGAAGGGCCATCGCCAGATAATGAAGTCAGCCCGAACTCTGGAGCCCTCAGAAGACAAAGCGAGGACAGAAATTCTATGCGGGGATCTTTATCCATCCCGTTATTTATGTATTTACTATTATTTTATTACTTTTGTAAAGTTTTCGAATTCAGCCCAGTCTGACACAGCTCGCACAGATTGTCATGGTGTTAGGAACATTATTTCACGTTACACAAACCTCATGATTTTTCTCAGCGCACCGAAAACAAGGGATCTTAGAAGAGGAAAGAAATACATTTTCGGGTTCCACCACAAAACCGCGTTCGACTAAAGCGCGCTCGACGAAACCGCGTAACTGACGTTATCACAGCGCGACGAAAAAAGCACGCTGTGAGCGCTAAACCTAAAATTAACCCCTAAACCTAAACCTAACCCCCCGAAACCTAACCCTAAACCTAACCCTAAACCTAACCCTTAACCTAACCCTAAACCTAACCCTTAACCTAACGCTAAACCTAACGCTAACCCTTAACCTCACCCTAAACCTAACCCTAACCCTTAACCTAACCCTAACCCTTACCTTAACGTGAATTGGCTTGCTTTAAAAGCGCTTTTTAAAGCGCCCTTTTTTCTCCGCGGTCGCTGTTGTCGCGCTGCTGATGACGTCAGCGACGCGGTTTAATCAGGCGCGCTTTAGTGGACCGCGGTTTTGTCGTGCCACGCATTTTCGGGCATGTAAAACAGAGCTTTGAGAAGGGAATGCAGAACACACATTTCCACTTGCAAGGAAGGTTATTTTGCAGAATCCACTTGTTACTTTACTAGGCTAAGCTTGGCAATTCGCCTAGAAGTTTTATCTACGAAGTCGGCACGTTAGGTTGCAATGGAGCTTCTCTCAACAGCAGTAGGACAAAAGCTGAATTAGGTTGCGCTCTGTGTATGCTCTAATCCAGTGTTTCTCAACCTTGGCAACTTGAAGATGTCCGGACTTCAACTCCCAGAATTCCCCAGCCAGCATTCGCTTGAAGTCCGGACATCTTCAAGTTGCCAAGGTTGAGAAACACTGCTCTTATCCTTCAGGGGTCCTTTCATTTTTATAGGTAAGGAAAGGAGACGAACATCCCTAACACGCCTTCTTCCTCCTATTTTTCCCCACAACAACCACCCTGTGAGGTGAATTGGACTGAGAGAGAATGACTAGCCGAAGTCAGCTTTCATGCCTAAGGCAGGACTAGAACTCACCGTCTCCTCGTGATTGGCCTGAAGTTACCTAGCTGGCTTTCATACGCATGGCGAGACTAGAATTCACCATCGCCTGGTGATTGGCCCAAAGTCACCCAGCTGGCTTTCATGCCTAAGGCAAGACTAGAATTCACCATCGCCTAGTGATTGGCCCAAAGTCACCCAGCTGGCTTTCATGGCTAAGGCGGGACTAGAACTCACAGTCTCCTGGTGATTGGCCCAAAGTCACCCAGCTGGCTTTCATGCCTAAGGCGGGACTAGAACTCACAGTCTCCTGGTGATTGACCCAAGGTCACCCAGCTGGCTTTCATGGCTAAGGCGGGACTAGAACTCACAGTCTCCTGGTGATTGGCGCAAAGTCATCCAGCTGGCTTTCATAGTTAAGGCGGGACTAGAACTTACAGTCTTCTAGTGATTGGTTCAAAGTCACTCAGTTGGCTTTTATGCCTAAGGCAAGACTAGAACTCACCATCTCCTAGAGATTGGCTCAAAGTCACCCAGCTAGCTTTCATAGCTGAGATGGGGTTAGAACTCACCAGCTCATGGTGATTGGCCCAAAGTCACCCAGCTGGCTTTCGTGGCTAAAGCAGGACTAGAACTCACAATCTCCTAGTGATTGGCCCAAAGTCACCCAGCTGGCTTTCGTGGCTAAAGCAGGACTAGAACTCACAATCTCCTAGTAATTGGCCCAAAGTCACCCAGCTGGCTTTCATGGCTAAAGCAGGACTAGAACTCACAGTCTCCTAGTGATTGGCTCAAAGTCACCCAGCTGGCTTTCATGACTAAGGCAAAACTAAAATTCACCATCTTCTAGTGATTGGCCTAAAGTCTCCTAGCTGGGTTTCATGGCTAAGATGGGACTAGAGCTCACAATCTCCTGATTTCCAGGCCAGCATCTTAACCACTTCACTGAACTGATTCTCTTTCGTTCAACCTTTTGTTGAATATTGTTCAACCAATATTGCTTTTCCCAGCCCGAAAAAGACCATCTCACCTGTTCCTTTCACTCGTCACAATCCCGTCAACCCCAAGGAAGTGCGCCGTCCGCAGGACCGCCCCCAAATTCATGGGATCGTGTATCCCCTCCAAAACCAGCCAGATGCACTGCAACCCCTTGCCAACCGGGGCTTGGTGGAGTGGCCCTTCCTGCCATGCCAGGGGGCGAAGAGGGGAGGCTTCCAAGCACACCCCCTGATGGACGCCCCCTTTACAAAGGGCATCCAAGACCTTCCTGTGAACCCTCTTCACCGGGATCCCATGTTCCTCAGCGTACTGGGCAAATTTTTCTGCCCCAGGAGACGTCCTGCCTTGGCTCGCTTTGAGGAAGAGCTGGAAAAATGTTCGCTTGGATCGCCCGAGGGCCAACGAGCAGGGGGCTGTCCCGAACAAGATTTCCGCGCCTTTATTCCTTTCTGGGAGATGGAGACTTCTCTGCGTCGTTTTATGCTTGGAGACAAAATCGTCATTTCTCAGGTTCTGGAATTCTTCCTTAGTGGTGGACGGCACAGCTTTGGTGCGGAATTTTGGGAAGGGTTTATTCTGAACAACATCAGCCTGGCGCTCATTTTTCCCACGGGGACGCGCCGTGGAGCTCAACTGGTGAGTTTCCTCAAGTTTCGACGTTTCCGAGGAATGACCAGGCGGCAAAGCTGCGATATCTTCGTGGCTGACTTCCTTAAGAGGCTGATCTTCCAACAGTGGCGGTTTCTTCCACGCGGAGAAGTAGCGGATATTCTTAAAAGGAGTGGCGAGGCAAATGACATAGGGCAACTTGGCCGCTTTCCGGAAGGCGGCGTGAAAGGCGTGGAGAGGGTCCATTCTACTCCTACTTCTTCATGGGTAAACCTTAAGAAACGAAGGGGAGTATTATATGCGATGCTACAGGATAATTCTGCTGTTTTGCAATGTGATCTCAACTCATTGTCAGAATATGAATGTTCATAGACTGGAATAGACATGGGAATACGTCAGCCAATGGGGACTGTTTGGAAACTGAAACATAGCATTTGTTTGTATAAGAGACAGTTTGGAGTCTGGCTGTGGCTTAGACTTGCTGATCTGTATTTAAGAGCTGGTTTGGCCTCTGTAACGTTGCAGCTTCTGTACAATAGATACCATATTTTTCAGAGTATAAGACACAACTTTTTCTCCCCAAAAAGAGGGTGAAAATCTGGGTGTCTTATACACTGAATACAGCGTTTTTGGCCTCCAGAACCCCCCCCCCTCCTTTTTGCAAAAATGGACATGCAGAAGGTTTGGGAGGCTTGCAAAGTGCTCCTGGGGGCTGGGGAGAGCAAAAATGAGCAAAAAATGGGCTGTATTTGCTCATTTTTGTCCCTCCCAACCCCCTGGAGCACTCTAAAAGCCTCCAAAAGCTCTGCATACCACCACCAGCACCACCACCTTTTTATTTTGCAAAAAACGAGGCGTGCAGAGGGTTTGGGAGGCATGCAGAGTGCAAAAACTTTTTTTTTTTAAATTATCTCTTCACAATCACGGTGCGTCTTATATACCAGTGCGTCTTATACTCCAAAAAATATGGTAGGCCTCTGTATCTCTCTACTCTGTAATGACTTGCTTCTATGAATATTGTTTCTGATTCTGTATGCTGACTTCTGCTGTATGGTATTGTATATAAAGAAGTTTCTTATGTAATTGAATCCTGCAGAAGTTCATTTACTTGTGTCGGATGTGCTGCCCAAACTCTTGACAGTCATCTATTTGGCAACTTCAAATTTTGATTAATAAATGCTCTGTCTTACATATTGGTTAAGGTTAAGGTTTATTTAATTTGTATGCCGCCCTATTCTCCGAGAGTCTCAGGGCGGCTAACAACCTGGGGGGAAGGGGGGGTACAAAATAAAAATAAAAAGACAAACAATTTAAAAATACGGCAACATTCATACCTCGGATGGGGCTGGAAGATTCAACAGCCCCAGGCCTGCCGGAACAGCCAGGTCTTAGTAGCTTTGCGGAAAGCCGGAAGGGTGGTAAGGGTCAGGATCTTGACGGGGAGATCGTTCCAGAGGGCCGGAGCAGCCACAGAAAAGGCCCTCCCCCGGGGAGTTGCCAGCCGACATTGGCCGGCAGATGGAATTTGGAGGAGACGTAATAAACGTATCGTTTGGTAAATGTAATTGGAATGTCAAGTGTAAGCTAAGTCCGTGATGGTGAACCTATGAGATGCGTGGCACAGATTGCACACGGAGCCGTATTTGCCGGCATGACAGCCCTCAGATCTGGTGTGCACCAGCTGTTTTCTGGCCTTCCAGAGGGGCAGGAGAGGCGATTTTCGCCCTCCTTAGGATTCAGGAGAGCTTCCGGAGACTGGGGAGGGGAAAAATCCCCCGCTTGCGCAGGTGGGTGGGGAACACAAGTGCAATAGCGCACATACGCACAATTTTGTCACGCCTTTAGAAAAAGGTTAGCCATGACTGGGTTAGAGAATAGAAGCAAAGATTAAGGAATCATTAAGGAAAGATGACCAACGAAATAGACAAGACTTAAGGATAGTTAAAGCATATGCAATGTTAAAGTGTGGCAAGATGTGATAAAAATGTAATAAATATATTTATGTAACTATAACATCTGCACAGTGCGCAGGTTAGTATATGTTGCTAATTTCTAGTTAAAGTTATAAAGTGTGTATAAATGTGTGTATATAAAAAGGGAAGAAAAACAAAAAAAAATAACTTGCATGTACATATGAGGTATACTGATACCGAAGTGTTGCAAAGATGAAAATTGTGATACAAAACAAAGAAAATTACTCAACAAAAATTCATTTTTTAAAAAGGGGAAGGAAGATGTGAAAAAGGCAGGCATGCATGCACACAAATACACACACACACACAATCCTCCCCCACATCCTGGCCAACAGAAAACCCTTAAGCCAAAATATTTTCCCTATTAAATTGCCATCGCTTCCCCATTACATGAGGACATCAGCTCAAACGTTTGTGCATACAAAGCATAGCCAAGAGTGCCAAAGCCTATGCTTCCCAGCCTATGGGGATGGTGTATCCTGGAGTCTGAACCATATAGAGGGCGTCAGGCTGCATGGGCTTCAGTCATAGGGAAAAGTTTCAAGAGGCACCCAAAAGGGTTTGGGGGAAGGAAGAATGAAATAGGGTTTATAGCAGCATTTTTCGATCACGGCCCCTTTAAGACGCATGGACTTCAACTCCCAGAATGCCAAGCCGGCATAGACTCTATGACCGACAATACTGCCCTATGCACATTTTTTCTGGCATTTTCCCCCTTTTTTTCTTTTGCGAAGTCCTATATATGCGTTCACCGTTTACCTGCTCCTTTTTCCAATCCAGAAATTCAGGGGGTTCGGCGCCACGTGGGTTGAATTAACTTCCGGGTTCAGGAAGGAACGCTCCTCCTGATCATAGAGTTCTCTCGCAGAGATCATAGAGCGGCGGCCGGAAGGTAGGACTTTGTTCTTTGGTGCCCTCTGTTGGCGGGGGATTAAGCCGTCTGGATGCTCAACCGGCTGGGTCTTTCTTTGTAGAAACCTTGATTGAGTGGCTGTGGATGATGGGGACCGTAGTGGTAGCCGTGGAAACGTAGTCGGTTGGGTGGAAAGGCTAGGTCGAGAGAGAATTTTGTGGGTGACTTTTGTCCATGACTGTGGAAAGGTAGTCATGGTACTCCTTGACCTACAACTACAATTGAGCCCAAAATTTCTGTTAATAAGCCAGACGGTTCTTAAGCGAGTTTTGTCCCACTTTACGACCTTTCTTGCCACAGTTATGAAGTGAATCACTGCAGTGGTTAAGAGACTGGACAGTCACTTGTCTGAAATAGTACAGGTTCTCCTGCTTGAGCAGGGGGCTAGACTAGATGATCTCCAAGGTCCCTTCCACCTCTGTTCTATTCTATTCCATTCTATTCTATTCTATTCTATTCTATGTTTTCAAGAAGAGTCCAGAGACAGTCACTTGTCTGAAATAGTACAGGTTCTCCTGCTTGAGCAGGGGGCTAGACTAGAAGATCTCCAAGGTCCCTTCCACCTCTGTTCTATTCTATTCCATTCTATTCTATTCTATTCTATTCTATTCTATGTTTTCAAGAAGAGTCCAGAGACAGTCACTTGTCTGAAATAGTACAGGTTCTCCTGCTTGAGCAGGGGGCTAGACTAGAAGATCTCCAAGGTCCCTTCCAGCTCTGTTCTATTCCATTCCATTCTATTCTATTCTATTCTATTCTATTCTATTCTATGTTTTTAAGAAGAGCCTAGAGACAGACACTTATCTGAAATAGTACAGGTTCTCCTGCTTGAGCAGGGGGCTGGACTAGAAGATCTCCAAGGTCCCTTCCAACTCTGTTCTATTCCATTCCATTCCATTCTATTCTATTCTATGTTTTCAAGAAGAGACTGGACAGTCACTTGTCTGAAATGGTACAGCTTCTTCTGCTTGAGCAGGGGGCTAGACTAGAAGATCTCCAAGGTCCCTTCCACCTCTGTTCTATTCCATTCCATTCTATTCTATTCTATTCTATGTTTTTAAGAAGAGTCTAGAGACAGACACTTATCTGAAATAGTACAGGTTCTCCTGCTTGAGCAGGGGGCTAGACTAGAAGATCTCCAAGGTCCCTTCCAGCTCTGTTCTATTCTATTCCTATTCCATTCCATTCTGTTCTCGGTTGTTAAGTCCATCTAGCTTCCTCATTGACTTTGTCAGAAAGTCCCAAAAGGGATCATATCACCTCTGGACACTGCGACAGTCATCAATGTGAGTCAGTTGTCAAGCGTCCAAATTTGGATCATGTGTGACAATGGGCAATGTTGTGAAAAATGATCAAAAGTCACTTTTTTCACTGGCGTTGTCACTTCAGTCCCTAAACAAATTGTAGTAAATTGAGGACCACCTGAATGTGATGGTGAAGAGCAAGGAAATTATTTTTAGGATTAAAACAGGGATGTCCAAACTTGAGAACTTTAAGACTTGTGGACTTCAATTCCCAGAATCCCCAGCCAGCCATGCTGGCTGGGGTATTCTGGGAGTTGAAGTCCACAAGTCCTAAAATTCCCATGTTTGGACACCTCTGGATTAGAGAAACCATATAAAATGTTTTCCCATTTGATGAATGAAATGCCCTCTTTCGGTGGTATTAAGGTGTGCAGCTGGCACCTTAGCTTGAAGCCTTCCCCCCCCCCCCATCCTCAACAGTGATGGGATCCATTTTTTTTAAAACTACTGGTTCTGTGGGTGTGGCTTGGTGGGCGTGGCCAGGTTGTCATGTGGCTGGGTGGGCGTGGCCAATTTAGCAGTCCATTAAACAGTGTACAGCAGCTCCCCCTTTCTATTCTTTTTAACACCGCATGAAGTTTTTGCTCCAGGTTGTTTTTATTAGAGGGGAGAGGTTGGCAATGCCTGGGGATTTCTGAGAATTTCTCCTCTGTGTTAGAGGCACCAAAATAACCAAGATGATACAAGGTCTCCTGCTGGAGCAGGGGGTTGGACTAGATGACCTCCGAGATCCCCTCCAGCCCCAGATTGCTGTGCTGTTTAAAAGCATTCTCTGAAGCTGCGTCTAGTGCCAGATTTGTGACTCCCCCTCCATCCCTCCATCCATGCCTCATTCACTTTTCCACCCCTTCCTTTTCTCCCTTCCCTCTTTCTTTCTCTTTCTCCCTTTCTTTCTCCTTCCCTTCCTTTCTTTCTCTTTCTTTCTCCCCACCCTCCTTCTTTCTTGCTCTTTCTCCCCTTTCTTTCTCTTTCTTTCTTTCTTTCTTTCTTTCTCTTTCTTTCTTTCTTTCTTTCTTTCTTTCTTTCTCCAGCCCTGCCTGATGTAGTTACCTCACAGGGTTGTTGTGGGGAAAAGTAGAGCGGGAGGACCGATACGTACGCTGGGAAAAACACGGGTCATAAATTAAATATTTCCGATTTTGTTTAGGAGGGCGGATTGGGTGGTTTTTTTGTCCTAATTCCTGCAGTGTTTAATTTTTAACAAATCTTCAGCAGCAGAAGTTTTAAATCATTAACTGCATCCTACTTGGTCCTAAGTCCAGTGTGATGCTTTGGAAACAATCGCCCGGAATTTGCCAAAGGGAGATGTTTTCGACGCTAAAAGAGAAGCAGGGAAACGTGGCGGCTGAGATTAAATTAGGGAAGATTGTTCCACAGTTGGCTTTGGCTATCAATTCTCCATTCCCCTTAGGCAACCCACATGGGTGTTTTCAGCTTCAGTTCTGCTCTGAATACAGCCTGGAAAATAAAAAATAAAACTGGCCCATTTCAGCTGAATTTACGGGCGCCAGTGAGCCTTATTTCTGGGTAAACATGTGGCAGGATGGGCCATTAAGCCTTTCACAAAATATTAACTCCACGTCTGTTCGTTTTGTCAAAGTGTTTGTTCATTTCATGCCAGTGGAAACAAAAAACAAGGAATCTCCTTCCCGCATTGGCATTTCACAACTCAAAATGAGGAAATGAATTGCAAGTTTGCCTCCAGATGGAATGATGGAGCTGGTATTAAAATATGCCTCTGTTGGTGTGTTGTGTGTTTCCATCAGTGGTGGGTTGCCAATTTTGTTACTACCAGTTCGGGCGCACTCCAGGGATAGGTTACTGCCAGCATTACTGCGGGTTCGGTGCGCGCGCAATTTTGCCAGATGCTGAGTTCCAATCTTGCTTTAGGCATGAAAACTGACTGGCTGACTTTGGCCCAATCACCAGGAGACGCTGACTTCTAATCCCGCCTTAGGTATGAAAACTGATGGGCTGACGTTGGGCCAATCACCAGGAGACGGTGACTTCTAATCCCGCCTTAGGTATAAAAACTGATGGGTTGACGTTGGGCAATCACCAGGCGACGCTGACTTCTAATCCCGCCTTAGGTATGAAAACTGATGGGCTGACGTTGGGCCAATCACCAGGAGATGCTGATTTCTAATCCCACCCTTAGGTATAAAAACTAATGGGTTGCGTTGGGCCAATCACCAGGAGACGCTGACTTCTAATCCCACCCTTAGATATGAAAACTGATGGGCTGACGTTGGGCCAATCACCAGGAGATGCTGACTTCCAATCCCACCCTTAGATATGAAAACTGATGGGCTGACGTTGGGCCAATCACCAGGAGACGCTGATTTCTAATCCCGCCTTAGGTATGAAAACTGATGGGCTGACGTTGGGCCAATCACCAGGAGACGCTGATTTCTAATCCCGCCTTAGGTATGAAAACTGATGGGCTGACGTTGGGCCAATCACCAGGAGACGCTGATTTCTAATCCCGCCTTAGGTATGAAAACTGATGGGCTGACGTTGGGCCAATCACCAGGAGACGCTGATTTCTAATCCCGCCTTAGGTATGAAAACTGACGGGCTGACGTTGGGCCAATCACCAGGAGACGGTGACTTCTAATCCCGCCTTAGGTATGAAAACTGATGGGCTGACGTTGGGCCAATCACCAGGAGACGGTGACTTCTAATCCCGCCTTAGGTATGAAAACTGATGGGCTGACGTTGGCCCAATCACCAGGAGACGCTGATTTCTAATCCCGCCTTAGGTATGAAAACTGATGGGCTGACGTTGGGCCAATCACCAGGAGACGCTGATTTCTAATCCCGCCTTAGGTATGAAAACTGATGGGCTGACGTTGGGCCAATCACCAGGAGACGCTGATTTCTAATCCCGCCTTAGGTATGAAAACTGATGGGCTGACGTTGGGCCAATCACCAGGAGACGCTGATTTCTAATCCCGCCTTAGGTATGAAAACTGATGGGCTGACGTTGGGCCAATCACCAGGAGATGCTGATTTCTAATCCCGCCTTAGGTATGAAAACTGATGGGCTGACGTTGGGCCAATCACCAGGAGACGCTGATTTCTAATCCCGCCTTAGGTATGAAAACTGATGGGCTGACGTTGGGCCAATCACCAGGAGACGGTGACTTCTAATCCCGCCTTAGGTATGAAAACTGATGGGCTGACGTTGGCCCAATCACCAAGAGACGCTGATTTCTAATCCCGCTTTAGGCATGAAAACCGATTGCCTGACTTTGGGCCAATCACCAGGAGATGCCAGTCACTCTCTCTTAGTCCAACCCACCTCACAGGGTTGTTGTGGTGGAGAAAATAGGAGGAAGAAGGTGTACAGATAGTCCTTGACTTAGAACAGTTCACCTAGTGACCATTCAGTTACAGGGGCACTGAAAAGAAAGTGATTTATGACCATTTTTTGGATTTAGGACGTAGCAGCATCCCCATGGTCATGTCTTTTATATTGAGATGCTTGACAACTGAATTCTGGGAGTTGAAGTCCACAAGTCCACATGCTGGCTGGGGAATTCTGGGAGTTGAAGTCCACATACAATACAATGCAATAGCAGAGTTGGAAGGGACCTTGGAGGTCTTCTAGTCCAACCCTCTGCCTAGGCAGGAAACCCTATACCGTTCCACACAACAACATGCTGGCTGGGGAATTCTGGGAGTTGAAGTCCACAAGTCTTAAAAGTTCCCAAGTTTGGACACCCCTCATCGGATCACCTTTTCTGACCTTTTGACAAGCAAAGTCAATGGGGAGGCCAGGCTCACTTAACAACTGTGGCAAGAAAAGTGCTAAAATGGGCCAAAATTCTGAGCAACAAAACTTTTGCACCCCATTGTGGTTGTTAAGTTGAGGAGACTACTTGTATTGAATATGTTCAGTGCCTGGAATTATTTTTTTTAAAAGTATAAAGGCGGAATACAAAATAAATAAATAAATATATGATGATAGATGATAGATAGATAGATAGATAGATAGATAGATAGATAGATAGATAGATAGATAGATAGATAGATGATAGATAGATAGACGATAGACAGATGATAGATGATAGATAGATAGATAGATAATAGATAGACAGATAGATAAGAGATAGATAGATAAGAGATAGATAGATAGATAGATAGATAGATAGATAGATAGATAGACGATAGACGATAGACGATAGATAGATAAGATAGATGATAGATAGATAGATAGATAGATAGATAGAGATAGATAGATAGATAGATAGATAGATAGATAGATAGATAGATAGATAGATAGATAGATAGATAGATATAAGTAAAACATTAGAGTTCCTATGATAGTTATTATTCTGTTTAAAATAATGCAAAGGTGCAGAGGCTTGGGCACCTCCCAACACAACGCACAGAAAGAATCATAATTATTGCCCACGGGTGCCCACCCCCATTGTGCAAGGAGGGGCGACAGTTGTGCATTGTGACTTTTTTTTGTGCCAATGACCACGGCACACCACATCAGTGGCGCTTGTAATGGTGTCATTGAGTGAGGCTGCTTTAAAAGGACAAAGTGGCAGCAGCCACAATGGTACAGGTGGGTCTGGACTTACAACCAGCGGCTTAACTTAAAGACCAATCGAAATTACAGCAGATCTCCCAACAACTCATTTTCAAAATTACGGTGGACACCACACACACACACACACACACACACAAACACAATCATGGGATCGCATTTTGGGTACTTGGCACCAGTTCATGGCTATTTTAGTAGGGAGGAGGAGGAGGAGGAGGAAGGGAGGGAGGGAGGGAGGAGGAGGAGGAGGAGGAGGGAGGAGGAGGAGACAAGCTATTCTCCAAAGCACTGGATGGCAGGACAAGAAGTAATGGATGGAAACTAATCAGAAAGAAGCAACCTGGAATTAAGGAGACACTTCTTAACAGTGAGGACAATTAACCAGTGGAACAGCTTGCCACCACAAATCATGGGTGCTGACTCCATCACTGGAGGTTTTTAAGAAAAGCCTGGACAGTCACTTACCTGAAATGGTTCTCCTGCTTGAGCAGGGGGTTGGACTAGAAGACCTCCAAGGCCCCTTCCAACTATTCTATTCTATTCTATTCCATTCCATTCCATTCTATTATTATAATAATTATTTATTATCATTTATTATTATTATCATCATTTATTATTATTATCATCATTTATTATTATTATCATCATTTATTATTATTATCATCATTTATTATTATTATCATCATTTATTATTATTATTATTATTATTATCATCATCATCATTTATTATTATTATTGCTGGTTTCTTGGATTTACTTCTTGTTTCTGGCAAAACGTTTCTCATTGGGGAAAAGGGTTTCACTTAATGACTGCCACATTCACTTAATGGCTGCTGCATTTGCTTAACAATTGCCTCACCTGAATGACCGTGACTACTTACGACAATACAGGTTCTCCTTTGATGTAAGACCACAACTGAGTGCAAAGTGAGACATTGGTGAAGTGAGTTTTGCCCCATTTCACAACCTTTCTTTCCGCAGTTGTTAAGTGAATCAATGCAGATGTTAGGATACTAACCCGGTTATACAATACAACAGCAGAGTTGGAAGGGACCTTGGAGGTCTTCTAGTCCAACCCCCTGCCTAGGCAGGAAACCTTCTACCGTCCCAGACAAATGGCTATACCAACGGTTGTTAAATGAACCTGGCTTCCCCATTGACTTTGCTCGTCAGAAGGTTGCAAAAGGGGATCTCACCATCGTAAGTATGAATCAGTTGCCAAGCGTTCTGAATTTTGATCCCACGATCAGGAGGATGGGTCAAAGGTGGCAACTGGTACCATAATGACTCTGAACGGTCACTAAATGAACCGTTGTAAGTGGGGGACTACCTGTGTATTCAATTTAAAAGCTGCAAGTATTTGAAGCTGCTGTCGTGACCCTTCTCTGCTCTAAGTGAATGGAAATTGCTTCTACGCTGGCTGGCTTTCATTCTCATTTAATGGGTATAAAGGCAACGCCTCAGAGCCCAGAAGACGGAAAATATTCTATTTTAACGGTTTGGGGCCGACCCCCAAGGACAGGGATGGCTAACCTTTTTTTTCTTCATCACATGCCGAAAGTGCATGTATGTGACAGCGCATGCGCACTCATAATGCAGTGCTCCCCCACAGTGTGCCCTGCCCCGCCCTGCATGCACCCTGCTCCCTCTCACTCATTTCTTGCTTCCCGATTGGTGCAGGAGGCTTTCCAGGCCCAAAATGGGGTGCGGGGGGGGTTCGTGTGTACCCCTTGCACCCCATTTTGAGCCTGGAAGGCCTCCTGAACAATCTGGAAACCAAAACGGGGTGCGGGGGGCCCACCCCCACCCCGTGCCCCATTTTGGGCCTGGAAGTCCTCCTGCACCAACCTGGAAGCCAAAACGGGGCACAGGTGGGCCACCCCCACCCCATACCCCGTTTTGGGCCTGGAGGTCCTCCTGCACCAACCTGGAAGCCAAAACGGGGCACAGGTGGGCCACCCCCACCCCGTACCCCGTTTTGGGCCTGGAGGTCCTCCTGCACCAACCTGGAAGCCAAAACGAGGCACAGGTGGGCCACCCCCACCCCGTACCCCGTTTTGGGCCTGGAAGTCCTCCTGCACCAACCTGGAAGCCAAAACAGGATGTGGGGGGGGGCGCTGTGCGGGGCCCCAAAATGCAACACGAGCACCTCGTGCGCATGCACCCCACCCATGCACGCGTGTGTCCCTCGCATGTGTCCCACCCACCCCACGCATGTGCGTCAGAGACCCCAAAACCAGCTGGCCAGTGGGGGGGGGGCACGTGTGCATGCACGATGGATCTGGGCTGGGCCGACGGCTGGCGTGCCCGCAGAGAGGACTCTGCGTGCCACCTGAGGCCCGTGCGCCATAGGTTCTCCATCACGGACCTAGGAAGAAAAAGTCGGGGCAGCGTTTCGGTTTCAATGCATTTCCAGAAAACCATACATGGGTTGCAAGTCACAAAGGAAAGCTGAAGGAATCGGCTTGTGAAACGTTTGCCGTCTGGATCCGCTGACGGTTCCGTTCCCCGCGAAATCAGAATCCAGGTGATGTAGTATGTTGGGAACGGTTGTTTACAAATTAATCATGGTGGAAAGAACCAAGAGATACGTGGAGGGATTATGGTGAGAAGATTTTCCTGTCCGTTTCCACTGAGGTCAGCTCAGCTGAGGAGAGCTGCGCGTCAGGCCGCCCTCATTGAAGCCCTTAGAAAGTCATCTGAAGAAAACCCTGTTTGGAAAAAGGCCGTCCCATCCTCTTCCTCCTCAGCTAGGACATTTGTTCGGTGGGTCTCATCTGAATATCGCCGATCTGGAAGGACAGAAAAGGGACTTTGGTCACGGCCACGGAGTGAAGTTGAGTGGAATGCAGGTAGTCCTCAACTTACGACCTGTGAGAAGAGACTTATATCCATTGGAAAGTTGTGGGGAATAAGGCCTATGAGTGAGCTTGCAGGCCTCCCTGAACCCAAGTTGTAAACTAACATAATTGCAAAATGTACCAGACATATTTTTTATGTGCTGACTTGTAAATAGGTGATAAAGGAGGAGAGCCTGTGCCTTAGTGGCTAATATAACTGCCTAATATGTAATACAGCCCAGGTTCGATTCCCAGTAAGGGCATGGCTAGCTGATGAGAGCTAAATAGCTTGAAATAGATCTATACTAGTCTCCCTTTATTTATTTATCAGCACAAATGCAACACAAATGTAACAAGGCAACATAAAAAATGGCTTTCTGCCTGGATGGCTCCCAGAGTGAACAGATAGACAGAAAAGGGAAGCAATATGCTCCCTCCCATATTTGGGCATACCAGGGGTTATGACACAATACATACATACATACATACATACATACATACATATTATCAATGTACATTATATATATACACACTATATTGATAATCTGGGATTTTATATATAATTGAAAGCAAAGACTATGGAAAGGATGCACAAAAGCTTTGTAACCAATCAACATGCCGGATGTAATTAAAGAGGTTTTTTTTTAATGTTCTATGTTTTCTTTGTCGTTGTTTGTCAAAAAATACAAAACTTTTTTTAAAAGAATGATGTCATTGCACTAGTGACGCCATAGCATCCTTGAGTGGTTCCACCACAAAACCGCGCTCGACTAAACCGCGCCCGACTAAACCGCGTCGCTGACGTCATCAACAGAGCGACAACAGCGTGGAGACAGAAGCACGCTGTAAACCCTAAACCTAAAATTAACCCCTAAACCTAACCCTAACCCCCCTAAACCTAATCCTAAACCTAACCCTAAACCTAACCCTAAACCTAACCCTAAACCTAACCCTAAACCTAACCCTTAACCTAACCCTAAACCTAACCCTAACCCTAATCCTAACCCTTAACCTAACCCTAAAGCTAACCCTAAAGCTAACCCTTACCTTAAGTTGAATCGGCTTGCTTTCAAAGCGCTATTTAAAGCGCCCTTCTTTCTCTGCGCTCGCTGTTGTCGCCCTGTTGATGACGTCAGCGACGCGGTTTAATCGGGCGCGGCTTAGTCGAGCGCTGTTTTGACGGGTCACGTCCTTGAGTTAGTGGTTCCATAAAGTCAGAATAATTTTTGCAGCACTTGGGGTGATGTGTGGGTGGGGATGACGTCTCCAGAGATCCTCCTGGAAATAACCTTCCCCCATCCCACCCATTTACAAAAAAAAAACATTCAGGAACCCCGCAGTCCTTACCTGTACATGAGGTGGGGCGCTGAGAACATATATGACAGCATTGGCCATATCTTCAGCTTTTAGACACTAAGGAAACAAAAGAGAAACAGGATGCAATAACAGAATATCGGAATTGGAAGGGACCTTGGAGGTCTTCTAGTCCAACCTCCTGCTCAGGCAGGACACCCTATACCAGGTGATGGCTAACATTTTTTCTAAAGGTGTGCCCAAACTGCGCATATGCATGCTATTGCATGCGTGCTTCCCCCACCTGCGCATGTGCCCACGACCTCCCTCCCCGCGCATGTCCAGTTTGCTCTTTGGCCCTGTTTTTCGCCCTCCCCAGGCTCCGGAGACTTTCCTGAAGCTTGGGGAGGGTGGAATTGGCACCAGCCTGCCGGAAGGCTGAAAAACATCTGGCTGGCACACCGGAGCTGAAGGCTGCCGTTGCGGGCAAATATGGCTCCCTGTGGCACTCGTGCCCTAAGTTCGCCATGACGGCCCTATACCATTCCAGACAAATGGTTGTCCAGCCTCTTCCAGTGTAGGAGTAAATATTTACGCGTAAAGGATCGTGAAATAGGAAGCAACTTTCAGCAGATTTTGTAAAGGTTGCCGTAGCGCAGGGGTGTCGAACTCGATTTCCTTAAGGGCTGTATCAGGGTTGTGTTTGACCTCGAGGGGAGTGGGGGTGGCCGGCGGTGTAGCCAACTCGACGTCACTTGTGTTGCGTGGGGAGGGGGGCACCCCGTGGTGGCCAAGTGCTAAGGCAGGACTTCCTTCAGACCCTCCCTCACTCTCATTATCATCTCCCTCCTTCCTTCCTTCCTTCCTTCCTTGCTTCCTTCCTTCCTTCCTTTCTTTTCCCCTCTTCATTCTCCTTTCTTCTTAGCAATAGCAATAGCAGTTAGACTTATATACCGCTTCATAGGGCTTTCAGCCCTCTCTAAGCGGTTTACAGAGTCAGCATATTGCCCCCAACAACAATCCGGGTCCTCATTTTACCCACCTCGGAAGGCTGAGTCAACCCTGAGCCGGTGAGATTTGAACAGCCGAACTGCAGAACTGCAGTCAGCTGAAGTAGCCTGCAGTGCTGCATTTAACCACTGCGCCACCTCGGCTCTTCCTTCCCCTCTTTCCTTCTTTTTCCTTCCTTGCTCTCTTCCCATCTTTTGCTTTGCCTTTCCTCTTTCCCCTTTCCTGTCCCTTCTTGCAAGGGTGAAATCCTCCCGGTTCGGCCTGGTTCAGCCGAACCTGTAGGGACAATTGTTCCTGATTCTGCAAAACCAGTCGTAAAAAAAAAAGGTTTTGAGGATCGCACAACTCAGCTGTGAGCCGCACAATCGTCAGAAGCTTCCCCCCCCCCCCACGACTTTTGAAAGCATTTTTTTTCCTGCCTATTCGCCCGAACCGGCAAGAAAAAAATGCTTTAAAAATTGGAAAAAGGTTGGCCACGCCCACCCAGTCACATGACTCCCACCAAGCCACGCCCACAGAACTGGTGGGCAAAAAAATTAGATTCCACCACTACCTTCTTGCATGCTCAAATGCAAAAGGGGAAAAAATTTCTTCTTTTGTTTTGCTTTGTTCTGGGCCGGATCTGGCCCTTGGGCCCCGTGTTCGACACCCCTGCCCCCGCCAGCCCTTCTCCAGCATCCTCCTGTTCTCTATTGCCAAGCCAAGATTTCAGAAGCCGCTGCATTTCTGAAAAGTTGACACTCATTTCTAGCTTGTCCATCAAGAACTTCTAGGCAGCTTCTGCTTTTTGATGGGCCCCAGCAGTCCTACGGAGCTCGAGCAATTCCCTGGCCCCAAGGTTACTTAGAAAAATGATAAAAATCAATCCTTCCATTCCCCACCATCAAGTCAGAGCTGAAGAAGCTTCTTGGATGAGAAGCGAAATGTCTTCAAATGGAAACAAGAAAAGTGCAGTTGCCTCCTGAAAAAGCACCTTTGGGACATCCATGACCTGGATGACGGAGAATCTCCATAAACATGCAGGCTGGGGGATTCTGGGAGTTGAGGTTCACTCAACTTTAAGCACACTGGCTGAGGGATTCTGGGAGTTATAGTTCACTCAACTTTAAGCACACTGGCTGGGGGATTCTGGGAGTTATAGTTCACTTAACTTTAAGCACACTGGCAGGTGGATTTTGGGAGTTATAGTTCACTCAACTTTAAGCACACTGGCTGGGGGATTCTGAGAGTTATAGTTCACTCAACTTTAAGCACACTGGCAGGGGGATTCTGGGAGTTGAGGTTCACTCAACTTTAAGCACACTGGCTGAGGGATTCTGGGAGTTATAGTTCACTCAACTTTAAGCACACTGGCAGGGGGATTCTGGGAGTTATAGTTCACTCAACTTTAAGCACACTGGCTGAGGGATTCTGGGAGTTATAGTTCACTCAACTTTAAGCACACTGGCAGGGGGATTCTGGGAGTTATAGTTCACTCAACTTTAAGCACACTGGCAGGGGGATTCTGGGAGTTATAGTTCACTCAACTTTAAGCACACTGGCTGGGAGATTCTGGTAGTTCACTCAACTTTAAGCACACTGGCTGGGGGATTCTGGGAGTTATAGGTCACTAAACTTTAAGCACACTGGCTGGGGGATTCTGGGAGGTATAGTTCACTCAACTTTAAGCACACTGGCTGGGAGATTCTGGGAGTTATAGTTCACTCAACTTTAAGCACACTGGCAGGTATGTTCTGGGAGTTATAGTTCACTCAACTTTAAGCACACTGGCAGGTGGATTCTGGGAGTTATAGTTCACTCAACTTTAAGCACACTGGCAGGGGGATTCTGGGAGTTGAGGTTCACTCAACTTTAAGCACACTGGCTGAGGGATTCTGGGAGTTATAGTTCACTCAACTTTAAGCACACTGGCAGGGGGATTCTGGGAGTTATAGTTCACCCAAATTTAAGCACACTGGCAGGGGGATTCTGGGAGTTATAGTTCACTTAACTTTATGCACACTGGCTGGGGGATTCTGGGAGGTATAGTTCACTCAACTTTAAGCACACTGGCTGGGGGATTCTGGGAGTTATAGGTCACTAAACTTTAAGCACACTGGCTGGGGGATTCTGGGAGGTATAGTTCACTCAACTTTAAGCACACTGGCTGGGAGATTCTGGGAGTTATAGTTCACTCAACTTTAAGCACACTGGCAGGTATGTTCTGGGAGTTATAGTTCACTCAACTTTAAGCACACTGGCAGGTGGATTCTGGGAGTTATAGTTCACTCAACTTTAAGCACACTGGCAGGGGGATTCTGGGAGTTGAGTTTCACTCAACTTTAAGCACACTGGCTGAGGGATTCTGGGAGTTATAGTTCACTCAACTTTAAGCACACTGGCTGGGGGATTCTGGGAGTTATAGTTCACTTAACTTTAAGCACACTGGCAGGTGGATTTTGGGAGTTATAGTTCACTCAACTTTAAGCACACTGGCTGGGGGATTCTGAGAGTTATAGTTCACTCAACTTTAAGCACACTGGCAGGGGGATTCTGGGAGTTGAGGTTCACTCAACTTTAAGCACACTGGCTGAGGGATTCTGGGAGTTATAGTTCACTCAACTTTAAGCACACTGGCAGGGGGATTCTGGGAGTTATAGTTCACTCAACTTTAAGCACACTGGCTGAGGGATTCTGGGAGTTATAGTTCACTCAACTTTAAGCACACTGGCAGGGGGATTCTGGGAGTTATAGTTCACTCAACTTTAAGCACACTGGCAGGGGGATTCTGGGAGTTATAGTTCACTCAACTTTAAGCACACTGGCAGGGGGATTCTGGGAGTTGAGGTTCACTCAACTTTAAGCACACTGGCTGAGGGATTCTGGGAGTTATAGTTCACTCAACTTTAAGCACACTGGCAGGGGGATTCTGGGAGTTATAGTTCACTCAACTTTAAGCACACTGGCAGGGGGATTCTGGGAATTATAGTTCACTCAACTTTAAGCACACTGGCTGGGGGATTGTGGGAGTTATAGTTCACTCAACTTTAAGCAAACTGGCTGGGGGATTCTGGGAGGTATAGTTCACTCAACTTTAAGCACACTGGCTGGGGGATTCTGGGAGTTATAGTTCACTTAACTTTATGCACACTGGAAGGTGGATTCTGGGAGGTATAGTTCACTCAACTTTAAGCACACTGGCAGGGGGATTCTGGGAGTTATAGTTCACCCAACTTTAAGCACACTGGCAGGGGGATTCTGGGAGTTATAGTTCACTCAACTTTAAGCACACTGGCTGGGGGATTGTGGGAGTTATAGTTCACTCAACTTTAAGCAAACTGGCTGGGGGATTCTGGGAGTTATAGTTCACTTAACTTTATGCACACTGGCTAGGGGATTCTGGGAGGTATAGTTCACTCAACTTTAAGCACACTGGCAGGGGGATTCTGGGAGGTATAGTTCACTCAACTTTAAGCACACTGGCAGGGGGATTCTGGGAGTTATAGTCCACTCAACTTTAAGCACACTGGCTGGGGGATTCTGGGAGTTATAGTTCACTTAACTTTATGCACACTGGCTGGGGGATTCTGGGAGGTATAGTTCACTCAACTTTAAGCACACTGGCTGGGGGATTCTGGGAGGTATAGTTCACTCAACTTTAAGCACACTGGCAGGGGGATTCTGGGAGTTATAGTCCACTCAACTTTAAGCACACTGGCTGAGGGATTCTGGGAGTTATAGTTCACTTAACTTTATGCACACTGGCAGGGGGATTCTGGGAGTTATAGTTCACTCAACTTTAAGCACACTGGCTGGGAGATTCTGGTAGTTCACTCAACTTTAAGCACACTGGCTGGGGGATTCTGGGAGTTATAGGTCACTAAACTTTAAGCACACTGGCTGGGGGATTCTGGGAGGTATAGTTCACTCAACTTTAAGCACACTGGCTGGGAGATTCTGGGAGTTATAGTTCACTCAACTTTAAGTACACTGGCTGGGGGATTCTGGGAGTTATAGTTCACTCAACTTTAAGCACACTGGCAGGTATGTTCTGGGAGTTATAGTTCACTCAACTTTAAGCACACTGGCAGGTGGATTCTGGGAGTTATAGTTCACTCAACTTTAAGCACACTGGCTGAGGGATTATGGGAGCTATAGTTCACTCACCTTTAAGCACACTGGCAGGTGGATTCTGGGAGTTATAGTTCACTCAACGTTAAGCACACTGGCTGGGGGATTCTGGGAGGTATAGTTCACTCAACTTTAAGCACACTGGCTGGGGGATTCTGGGAGTTATAGTTCACTTAACTTTATGCACACTGGCTGGGGGATTCTGGGAGGTATAGTTCACTCAACTTTAAGCACACTGGCTGGGGGATTCTGGGAGGTATAGTTCACTCAACTTTAAGCACACTTGCTGGGGGATTCTGGGAGTTATAGTTCACTTAACTTTAAGCACACTGGCTGGGGGATTCTGGGAGGTATAGTTCACTCAACTTTAAGCACACTGGCTGGGGGATTCTGGGAGGTATAGTTCACTCAACTTTAAGCACACTGGCTGGGGGATTCTGGGAGTTATAGTTCACTTAACTTTATGCACACTGGCTGGGGGATTCTGGGAGGTATAGTTCACTCAACTTTAAGCACACTGGCTGGGGGATTCTGGGAGGTATAGTTCACTCAACTTTAAGCACACTGGCAGGGGGATTCTGGGAGTTATAGTCCACTCAACTTTAAGCACACTGGCTGGGGGATTCTGGGAGTTATAGTTCACTTAACTTTATGCACACTGGCTGGGGGATTCTGGGAGGTATAGTTCACTCAACTTTAAGCACACTGGCTGGGGGATTCTGGGAGGTATAGTTCACTCAACTTTAAGCACACTGGCAGGGGGATTCTGGGAGTTATAGTCCACTCAACTTTAAGCACACTGGCTGGGGGATTCTGGGAGTTATAGTTCACTTAACTTTATGCACACTGGCAGGTGGATTCTGGGAGTTATAGTTCACTTAACTTTAAGCACACTGGCTGTGAGATTCTGGTAGTTCACTCAACTTTAAGCACACTGGCTGGGGGATTCTGGGAGGTATAGTTCACTCAACTTTAAGCACACTGGCTGGGGGATTCTGGGAGGTATAGTTCACTCAACTTTAAGCACACTTGCTGGGGGATTCTGGGAGTTGTAATTGTAATTGCTTTATTTGTATGCCGCCCTTTTCCCTGGGGGGACTCAGGGCGGCTCACAATTCAGGGGGAGGGAAGACAAACAAGTTACAAACATAAAAAAACAATACATCATTAAAAAACGCAACAATGATACTATTCGAGTGGGGTTGAGGTCTCTAGCCCCAGGCCTGTCGGAACAGCCAGGTTTTAAGGGCTACGCGGAAGGTCTGGAGGGTGGTGAGGGTACGAATCTCCACGGGGAGTTCGTTCCAGAGGGTCGGAGCAGCCACCGAGAAGGCTCTCCTCCGGGTAGTTGCCAGCCGAAATTGGCCGGCCGATGGAATTCGGAGGAGGCCTAATCTATGGGATCTTATTGGCCTAGTGGAGGTAATTGGCAGTAGGCGGTCTCTCAAGTACCCAGATCCAATACCATGAAGGGCTTTGTAGGTGACAACTAGCACCTTGAAGCGCACCCGGAGATCAACAGGCAGCCAGTGCAGCTCGCGGAGGATAGGTGTTACGTGGGTGAAACGAGGTGCACCCACGATCGCTCGCGCGGCTGCATTCTGCACCAGCTGAAGTCTCCGAATACTCTTCAAGGGCAGCCCCATGTAGAGCACATTGCAGTACTCCAGCCTAGAGGTCACAAGGGCACGAGTGACTGTTGTGAGAGCCTCCCAGTTCAGGTAGGGACGCAACTGGTGCACCAGGTGAACCTGGGCAAATGCCCCCCTGGTCACAGCTGACAAATGGTGTTCAAAAGTCAGCTGTGGGTCCAGGAGGACTCCCAAGTTGCGGACCCTATCTGAGGGGCGTATTATTTGACCCCCCAACCTGAGAGATGGAACACTTGGCCAATTAGTGGGAGGGAAGCACAGCAGCCACTCAGTCTTATCTGGATTGAGTACAAGCTTGTTAACCCCCATCCAGTCTCTAACAGCCTCAAGGCCCTGGCTCATCACATCCATCGCTTCATTGAGTTGGCACGGGGCGGACAGATACAACTGTGTATCGTCCGCATACTGATGGTATTTTATCCCGTGCCGTCGGATGATCTCGCCCAGTGGTTTCATGTGGATATTGAAAAGAAGGGGGGACAGGACCGAGCCCTGCGGCACCCCATATGTTAGGGGCCTAGGGGTCGATCTCTGCCCTCCAACTAACCCCGACAGCGACCTGTCCGAGAGGTAAGAGGAGAACCACCGTAAGACAGTGCCTCCCACCCCCACCTCCCGCAGTCGTCGCAGAAGGATACCATGGTCGATGGTATCGAAAGCCGCTGAGAGGTCAAGGAGTACCAGGATGGAGGCATGGCCTCCATCCCTGGCTCTCCAGAGATCATCAGTCAATGCGACCAAAGTGGTTTCTGTGCTGTAGCCAGGCCTGAAGCCTGACTGGAATGGATCAAGATAACTGGCTTCCTCCAAGGACCGCTGGAGCTGAAAGGCCACCACCTTCTCGACAACCTTCCCTACAAATGGGAGGTTGGAGACTGGACGATAGTTGTTGAGAACGGCTGGATCCAAGGATGGTTTCTTCAGGAGGGGTCTCACCACCGCCGCCTTTAAAGACCCCCTCCCGCAGGGAGGCGGCAACAACTGCCTGGATCCAGCCCCGAGTCACCTCCCTGCTGTTAACAACCAGCCAGGAGGGGCACGGGTCCAGTACACATGTGGAGGCACCTACAGCTCTCATGGCCTTGTCCACGTCCTCAGGGGTAACAGCTTGAAAATCAATCCAGCGATGACCTACAAGATTATCCCCTAGTGCCTCAGCTGGTTCTGCAAGATTGGAGTCCAGGTCCGCCCGAAACCGAGCAACTTTATCCGCGAGAAACTGGACGTAGTCCTCAGCCCTGCCCTGCAAAGGATCACCCGTATCCCTCCTATTTATAGTTATAGTTCACTCAACTTTAAGCACACTGGCAGGGGGATTCTGGGAGTTATAGTTCACTCAACTTTAAGCACACTTGCTGGGGGATTCTGGGAGTTGTAATTGTAATTGTAATTGCTTTATTTGTATGCCGCCCTTTTCCCTGGGGGGACTCAGGGCGGCTCACAATTCAGGGGGAGGGAGGACAAACAAGTTACAAACATAAAAAAAAATACATCATTAAACAATTAGTGGGAGGGAAGCACAGCAGCCACTCGGTCTTATCTGGATTGAGTACAAGCTTGTTAACCCCCATCCAGTCTCTAACAGCCTCAAGGCCCTGGCTCATCACATCCATCGCTTCATTGAGTTGGCACAGGGCGGACAGATACAACTGTGTATCGTCCGCATACTGATGGTATTTTATCCCGTGCCGTCGGATGATCTCGCCCAGCAGTTTCATGTGGATATTGAAAAGAAGGGGGGACAGGACCGAGCCCTGCGGCACCCCATATGTTAGGGGCCTAGGGGTCGATCTCTGCCCTCCAACTAACCCCGACAGCGACCTGTCCGAGAGGTAAGAGGAGAACCACCGTAAGACAGTGCCTCCCACCCCCACCTCCCGCAGTCGTCGCAGAAGGATACCATGGTCGATGGTATCGAAAGCCGCTGAGAGGTCAAGGAGTACCAGGATGGAGGCATGGCCTCCATCCCTGGCTCTCCAGAGATCATCAGTCAATGCGACCAAAGTGGTTTCTGTGCTGTAGCCAGGCCTGAAGCCTGACTGGAATGGATCAAGATAACTGGCTTCCTCCAAGGACCGCTGGAGCTGAAAGGCCACCACCTTCTCGACAACCTTCCCTACAAATGGGAGGTTGGAGACTGGACGATAGTTGTTGAGAACGGCTGGATCCAAGGATGGTTTCTTCAGGAGGGGTCTCACCACCGCCGCCTTTAAAGACCCCCTCCCGCAGGGAGGCGGCAACAACCGCCTGGATCCAGCCCCGAGTCACCTCCCTGCTGTTAACAACCAGCCAGGAGGGGCACGGGTCCAGTACACATGTGGAGGCACCTACAGCTCTCATGGCCTTGTCCACGTCCTCAGGGGTAACAGCTTGAAAATCAATCCAGCGATGACCTACAAGATTATCCCCTAGTGCCTCAGCTGGTTCTGCAAGATTGGAGTCCAGGTCCGCCCGAAACCGAGCAACTTTATCCGCGAGAAACTGGACGTAGTCCTCAGCCCTGCCCTGCAAAGGATCACCCGTATCCCTCCTATTTATAGTTATAGTTCACTCAACTTTAAGCACACTGGCAGGGGGATTCTGGGAGTTATAGTTCACTCAACTTTAAGCACACTGGCTGGGAGATTCTGGTAGTTCACTCAACTTTAAGCACACTGGCTGGGGGATTCTGGGAGTTATAGTTCACTCAACTTTAAGCACACTGGCTGGGAGATTCTGGGAGTTATAGTTCACTCAACTTTAAGTACACTGGCTGGGGGATTCTGGGAGTTATAGTTCACTCAACTTTAAGCACACTGGCAGGTGGATTCTGGGAGTTATAGTTCACTCAACTTTAAGCACACTGGCAGGTGGATTCTGGGAGTTATAGTTCACTCAACTTTAAGCACACTGGCTGAGGGATTATGGGAGCTATAGTTCACTCACCTTTAAGCACACTGGCAGGTGGATTCTGGGAGGTATAGTTCACTCAACTTTAAGCACACTGGCTGGGGGATTCTGGGAGTTATAGTTCACTTAACTTTATGCACACTGGCTGGGGGATTCTGGGAGGTATAGTTCACTTAACTTTATGCACACTGGCTGGGGGATTCTGGGAGTTATAGTTCACTCAACTTTAAGCACACTGGCAGGTATGTTCTGGGAGTTATAGTTCATTCAACTTTAAGCACACTGGCTGGGGGATTCTGGGAGTTATAGTTCACTCAACTTTAAGCACACTGGCAGGTGGATTCTGGGAGTTATAGTTCACTCAATGTTAAGCACACTGGCTGGGGGATTCTGAGAGTTATAGTTCACTCAACTTTAAGCACACTGGCTGGGGGATTCTGGGAGTTATAGTTCACTTAACTTTATGCACACTGGCAGGTGGATTCTGGGAATTATAGTTCACTCAACTTTAAGCACACTGGCAGGTGGATTCTGGGAGTTATAGTTCACTCAACTTTAAGCACACTGGCAGGTGGATTCTGGAAGTTATAGTTCACTCAACTTTAAGCATACTGACAGGTGGATTCTGGGAGTTATAGTTCACTCTACCTTAAGCACACTGGCTGGGGGATTCTGGGAGTCAAAGTCCACGTAGCTTAAAATTATCCAGCTTGCGGCACATTGTACTGTACCATCTACCTTCCCACTCACTCTTCCAGTGTGACCTCACCGTTCAGAGTCCAAAATTACCTTGACCTGCCCCAGAGTTCAGGAATGTGGAAGCACAATCAGTTTTCTATCCAGGCCTGGAGGGAAAGGTGGTGTCAAGAAGTCTAGAAAGGCCCACAATTCTCACCCCGCATGACTCAGGATTCATCTCGGTTTGCCAAAATAGTCCAAAGTTCTCGGTAGCTTAGCCAAGTTTAGCAATAATGCTCAGCATTCATTCCGAGACGGAGCAGCTTTGCAAGCCACTCGACGTTGTTAAAGGCATTAAAACCATGTTTTTCCGAAGGTTTTTGTTAACACTTTCTGAAAATAAGATTTGGTGTTTGTTTTTATTTAATGGTTTCCTGCATTTAGTTGTTTCAATGTGGATTGAGAGGGCGTATTTTATTTGCAAATCTATTTTGTAATAACTTTACCCTGCCAAGGTATTATGGTAGGTGGAACAGAAATAAAGTAAACAAACACAACCCCAAGTGTGTGACACACTTGCACATTGTGAAACAAAAACATGTACATATCCGCCAGAAGCCGCTCACCAGAAAAGGAGAGGACAAGAATACTAAATTCATATTAATTGAATGAATGGCTTCTAACTAATTCTAATTTGAGCCGAGGTGGCGCAGTGGTTAGGGTGCAGTACTGCAGGGCACTTCAGCTGACTGTTACCTGCAGTTCGGCGGTTCTAATCTCACCGGCTCACGGTTGACTCAGCCTTCCATCCTTCCGAGGTGGGTGAAATGAGGACCCAGACTGTGGGGGCGATATGCTGACTCTGTAAACCGCTTAGAGAGGGCTGAGAGCCCTATGAAGCGGTATATAAGTCTAACTGCTATTGCTATTGCTATAACTAAAGGCTTATAAAATTGGTTGCAAAATTGATTGATTTCCCCTTTTGCATCTACCCAATTCAATCACAGTAAAACTGAAGGGTTCCCCCCCCTCCCACTCTTGAAATTGCTGATGAATGAAGAGGTTGCTCTTGCTAAGAACAGAAGTTGCTGAAAAGGAAGGAGTGGGCAGGAAGTGCAAAGGTCTTCTCAGATTAAGGATTTCTTGGCAGATTATCTTGAAGTTAAGTCTTGGCTAACCCATTTATAAAATCAATCTCGTATCTGCATATGCCAGCTAAATCTTTGGAGGAATGAGGAGCGGTCAACCGGGATGCCTTATGAAACAGCGGCTTCTCCTTCCCATCTCACCTGGGTTCTGTAGCTTAAGTGTTTCTCAACCTTTAAACCTCTCAACTTTTAAAACTTGGGGACTTCAACTCCCACAATTCCCCAGCCAGCATGCTTAGACCTGACAAAGAAAGAGTTACGCCTGGTTCAAAAAGCCGTCAATCTTCAGTCTTTAAAAGCCACCTCTGCAGCCATTTCTATCTCTATATTTCTGTAGAGAAATAGAGAGGGATGCTGTGACCGTCATAAGGGTGAGGACCAGCCGTAAGTCGCTCTACAGTACTGTCATAACTTTGAACAGTTACTAAACCAATGGTTGTAAGTCAAGGACTGCCTGTAATTATATAAACCCAATGAATTTTGTATACATTTAAATTGACTTGTAGGGATGTTTCTCCTGCGACCCCCAGAATCCCTCCAATTTTGGGGTGCCCTGCCCAGATGTTGAACATGCTTATCCTAAAATCCAAATACAAACAATTGTACATTTCTATTAACTAACATCACCCCTCTGTAGCTGTTTGGGGTTTTTTTTTCCTTACCCTAATACTCTCATATGTGGCCGCAGCTTGTTCCGGATTATTAGCGTGCAGTTTAAAAGCGAATCCCGTCTCAACCAGACCTGGAGAAATACACTAAAGGAAGAAAAAACAGGAATAAAACAGGAAAAAACAAAAACAGAATCCTATTGTACGTACGTACGTACATACATACATACATACATACATACTAAACCATATTTTTCAGAGTATAAGATGCACTGGAGTATAAGACGCAGTAAGGTTTTGAAGAGGAAAATAAAAAAGTTTTGCACTCTGCAAACCGTCAAAAAACGGCCTGTTTTTCATGAAAACAGGTCCATTCCCCCACCCCAAAAAGGCATGAATAGCCTTTAGGGAGCTTGCAGAGTGCTCGGGGGGGGGGGGCAGCAAAAAACGGCCCGTTTTTTGTGAAAAAAAGGGGCAGGGACAGCCTTTAGGAAGCTTATAGAATGGTCCTGGGGACCGGGGGGGCGGGGTAAAATTGAGCAAAATACGGCTCTTTTTTACTCATTTCTGCCTTCCCCAGCCCCCAGGAGCTCTCTGGAAGCCTCCTAAAGGCTCTGCACAGCCATTTTGGTGAAGGGGGCGGGGTTTCTGGAGGCAAAAAATGTTGTATTCAGTGTATAAGACGCACCCAGATTTTCAGTTTTGAGCGGGAAAGGTGCGTCTTATACTCCGAAAAATACGGTATGTTGTGCCCTGTCAGCCACCAGCCCCTCCAAGAGCCGAATCGGAGGAGGAGGAGGAGGAGGAGGAGGAGGAGGAGGAGGAGGAGGAGGAGGAGGCGGCGTGGGAGCCAGGGTCAAGATCAAGGCAACTGAGGAGGAAGAGGGAATGGAGCTGTCAGAAAGAGAGAGAGAGAGAGACAGAGGTGGAGCCTGGGCCATCCGTCAGAGCTCAGATGGAGACCCCAGCCCCCAAGTCTGGAGGTGGCTGATGAGGAAGAGGAGGAACAACAACAACCCTAACCCTCACCCCAGGACTTCAGACAAGCCAAAGAATCCAATCGGAGTTACTCACCGTGGCTCGTATGTGTGTCTTGGCTTCTCTTAATTCCTGCCGAAGCCCTTCGGTTAAAGCCGTGACAGCGTATTTTGTGGCGCTGTAAAAGTGTACAACCGACTCCGGGACGACCCTGTGGCCACTCATGCTGGACACATGACACAGGAAGGGGGGGGGGGAGGAATGAAAAGCAAAAGAAATGGGAAATATTCAATATAGGTAATCCTCGACTTACAACCACAATTGAGCCCACGGTTTCTGTGGCTAAGCAAGGGAGTTGTGCCCCATTTGATGACCTTATTTTGTCACAGTTGTTAAGCAAATTGCTGCAGTTGTTAAGTGATATATATATGTGTGTGTGTGTGTGTGTCTGTGTGTGTGTGTGTGCGTGTGTTTATTTGTGCTGATAAATAATCAGCACAAATAATATATATATCTAATAGATAGATAGATATATATACATACATACATACATACATACATACATACATACATACATACACACACACAAACACACACACTCACGCTGCATGTATACACAAACAGACAGGGATGGAATGGGATGGGGAGTAGGTGGGATGGATATAGAGAGACCGACAGATAGATAGGTATGGATGGGATGGGATGTACAGACAAAGAGATAGATAGATAGATAGATAGATAGATAGATAGATAGATAGATAGATAGATAGATAGATAGATAGATAGATGACAGACAGACATGGATGGGATGGATATGCATAGACAGAGACAGAGACAGAGACAGAGAGACAGATATGGATGGGATGGGATGGGATGGGATACAATACAATACAATACAATACAATACAATACAATACTACAATACAATAGCCGAGTTGGAAGGGATCTTGGAGGTCTTCTAGTCCAACCCCCTGCCTAGGCAGGAAACCCTACACCATTTCAGACAAATGGCTATCCAACATCTTCTTAGAGACTTCCAGTGTTGGGCCATTCACAACTTCTGGAGGCAACTTCTGTTCCACTGATTAATTGTTCTCACTGTCAGGAAATTTCTCCTCGGTTCTAAGTTGCTTCTCTCCTTGATTAGTTTCCACCCATTGCTTCTTGTTCTACCTTCAGGTGCCTTGGAGAATAGTTTGACTCCCTCTTATTTGTGGCAACCCCTGAGATATTGGAAGACTACTATCATGTCTCCCCTAATCCTTCTTTTCATTAAACTAGACATACCCAGTTCCAGCAACCGTTCTTCATATGTTTTACTCTCCAGTCCCCTAATCCTCTTTGTTGCTCTTCTCTGCATTCTTTCTAGCGTCTCAACATCTTTTCTACATCGTGGAGACCAAAACTGAATGCCGTATTCCAAGTGTGGCCTTACCAAGGCCTTATAAAGTGGTATTAACTCTTCACATGGTCTTGATTCTATCCTTCTGTTTATGCAGCCTAGAACTGTGTTGGCTTTTTTGGCAGCTGCTGCACACGGCTGGCTCATATTTAAATGGTTGTCCACTAGGGCTCCAAGATCCCTCTCTCAGTTACTACTATTGAGGAAGGTACCACCTACACTGTACCTGTGCATTTTGTTTTTCTTGCCTAAATGTAGAACCTTACTCTTTTCACCACTGAATTCCATTTTATTAGATAGTGCCCAATGTTCAAGTTTGTCAAGATCCTTCTGCATCTTTAGCCTGTCTTCTGGAGTGTTGGCTATTCCTGCCAGCTTGGTGTCCTTTGCAAATTTGATGAGTTCCCCATATATTCCCTCATCCAAATCATTGATGAAGATGTTGAAGAGTCCTGGACCTCATTTAGTGACTGTTCAAAGTGATAAGATTAGGGGACTGGAAGCTAAAATATATGAAGAATGGTTGCAGGAACTGGGTATGTCTAGTTTAATGAAAAGAAGGACTACAGGAGACATGATAGCAGTCTTCCAATATCTCAGGGGTTGCCACAAAGAAGAGGGAGTCAAGCTATTCTCCAAAGCACCTGAGGGCAGGACAAGAAACAACGAATGGAAACAATCAAGGAGAGAAGCAACCTAGAACTAAGGAGAAATTTCCTGACAGTGAGGACAATTAATCAGCGGAACAGAAGTTGCCTCCAGAAGTTGTGAATGCCCCAACACTGGGAGTTGTTAAAAAGAGATTGGAAAACCATTTGTCTGAAGTGGTGTAGGGCTTCCTGCCTAAGCAGGGGGTTGGACTAGAAGACCTCCAAGGTACCTTCCAACTCTGTTATTCTATTCTATTCCATTCCATTCCATTTTATTCCATTCCATTCCATTCTAGATAAGTATTCACTGGTGCGACTTCCCCACCTGTTAATGTTGATGATGTGTCCATCGTCAACGTTTCTTTCCTTCATGGATTGGTAAGCTTCCCGGGTGCAGATAGTGACTGCCAAGATATTGACCTGGAAGAAGAACAAGCAGAAGGCTGGGGGGAAAAAAATCAACCAGGGGCTTTGAATTTAAATAAATCCGCGATCCCCAGCCCTGTACCTAATTTTTCATGCTGCCCGCAACAGCCCCTGTGGGCCTCTACTGAGATCTCCCGGATATACGGTTCCCATCACATTTTCTTTTAATGAAAATGAGTTTCTTAAGCTTTATCTGCTTTCAATTATTTTGGCCACTTTTCTTTTCATCTCGGGTCCGTAATTGTGTTTGCTTTCTGCTGGTTAATGACGGTAATAAAAGGTTGGGTTTTATCTGATAACAATAAAGGTCGTGTTTCAACAAATGGGCAAAAATATGGAAGAAGAACTAATCTAACAAGATTCTGAATGCTCAAAAGAGGTGGGTGGAAAAAAAAACCAATAACAAAGGCAAAAATCCTGCAAGATTTTTGTGCAACCTGGTGATGTTCTGAGAGGCTGGGGAGGGGGAGGGGGTAGTTGGATGCTTACGACATTGCTCAAACGAGGAAACACGAGAACAGGTCACTGACCTCTAAGGTGAATAATT
>NC_045544.1:134710711-134737279 GCF_009769535.1 Thamnophis elegans
GCTACGTAGTAGGTTTTTACTGTATTTGATTTACTGTGTTTTTCTTATTTAATTGATAACATACAACAGCCTTTGATTGATGAAAATGACTTCTTGCTGAATAAATACATTTTGGGCAAAAAAATATATATAATAATAATATATTAACTGTAAATACCATCTGACTCCCAGAGACTCTGAGCAGTTTACAAATTGTTAAAATACTTTTCAAAACAAGGAGAGCACACAAAACGCATTTGTGCCAAAAAAAAAAGAAAAAAACACCCATTGGGTAAAATGGATTTCCTTAACGAATGCAGCCTTTCCTTAAGAACTCTTTGCTTAACAATATCTGCAAACAAACTTTAAACCATCAATTCTGCCCACGTAATACCTCAACTTACGAGGTATATAATGACTTGGTCCCAAAGGTGTTTTTTTTTTCAGAAGGCACCTGGACTTTCTTGTATATTTTTTCTTTTGAAGACATTTCGCTTCTCATCCACGAAGGTTCTTCAGCTCTGACACGATGGTAGGGAATGGAAGAAGCTTGGGGGGGGGGGGGGGATATATAGTATGTGCTAGATTTTAAGGCAGTGTTTTTCAACCTTTTTTGTGCAAAGGCACACTTTTTTCATGAAAAAAATCACGAGGCACACCACCATTAGAAAATGTTAAAAAAATTTAACTCTGTGCCTATATTGACTATATATAAGGTGTTTTTCCCACGGCACACCTTACACTATGTCACGGCACACTAGTGTGCCACGGCACAGTGGTTGAAAAACACTGTTTTAAGGTAACGCGACTGCACTTGTATACTGTTGCTCTTTAATTTCACTGTAAAAATAGGACAAGCTGAATATATTAATAGATTGTAGAAATACACCGGAGGGAGGAGTAGAGGGATAGAAGAAAGAGGGGTAGCGAGGGTGGGAGAGAGGACTGGAGGGAGGGGAAGGAGGAAGGGAGGGAGTGTATCAGGAGAGAGGAGTGGTAGAGGGAGAGGGGAAGTAGGGTAGAGGGGAATGATGGAGGGAAGAAGGGAAGTTGGAGGGGGGCGAAAGGAAGGGTGTATGGAGGGTCGAAGAGGTACATTGGGTTTCTATTTTGGGGGGTATTGCCGACAAGAGGAATGGCTGTGTTTATTGTTTAATGTTATATGGCCCCGGTTATGCACAGTATATATGTGACTGTACGAAAATGAAATGGAAAATAAAAACACATTTAAAATAAAAATAAAAAAAAGAGAATAAAATAAGAAAAATAGGAAAAAAAAGAATATAGTAAAAAAATACAAAAACAAAATACAAAAAAACCCCCTAAAAAACGATAAGGAAAATAAAAAGCAAAAAACAAGGAAGTCCGGTTGCCTCCTGGAAAAAATAAAAAAGCTCCTTTGGGACAACTATCACTTGGATGACTGAGGAATCTCTACAGACCTATGGAATGACTTCCCATCGTAATTCCAATTACTGTATTTTCCGGACTATAAGACGCACCGGTGTATAGATGCACCAAGATTTCAAAGAGGTAAGTAAGAAAAAAAAAAGGGTTTTGTCCTCCCCGGCCTTCAGAAGCCCTCTGCAGGTTTCAGCAGGGCTGGGGGAAGGCAAAAACGCCCCCGTTTTGGGGGGAAACGGGCAGAAAACAGGCCATTTTTTGCAAAAATGCCTGTGTTTTTGTGAAAAACGCCCCATTTTTCATAAAAATGGGATGCAGGGGTGGGGCTTTGGGAGGACAAAAATGGCTGTATTCGGTGTATAAGATGCACCAACATTTCTATGCTCTTTGGGGGGGAGGTGTGTCTTATACTCCCAAAAATATGGTACTTCTGGTTTCCGGCCAATAATGCCCACGGCGTAAAATGGATTCATTTAATGACCTTCCCTAAAAACTGCTATGTTCACTTAATTGCCACAAAAAAATGTCCCAAAAAAATCAGGTGCAGCCACATAATGCCTCTTCCTACAATTGCAATGACATACAACCATAATTCCAGGTTCAATTACAGTCGTAAATTGAGGAATATCTTTTTTTTTTTTTTTTTTTTTTTTTTTTTTTTTCCGTGTATAAAATATTTTATTCAATTTTCACATTCCATTTGCAATCATTTATATACAGGGTATTTACTATAAGAAAAGAAAAAAAAAGAAAAAGGGAATAAAACGAACAAATAAAAAGGAAACACAACTCATCATTCACAACCCCACCTAACCCTTGCATCCTCCATACACCCCATCTACCCCCTCCAACTTTCCTTTCTCCCTCTAACACTCCCCTCCTACTTCCCTTTCCCCTCAAACCTTCCTTCTCCCCTTACTCCCCAGACACCCTCCTTACATACTCCTTACATTCCCCTTACTCCTTCCTTACTCCTCCCTCTTCCTTCCCTCTACCTCCCTCCTTGGTGTATGCCTTTATTCGAGTGTTGTTTGATCTGATAAAAGTAAAGTGAACCAAGGAAAATAATAATAATAATAAAAAAAAAAGGGAACCACCGTATATAAATACATTCTTGTTCTTATTAAAACTATATTAACACCCCCCCACCCCACCCCCCACAATCCCCATCCCTAATCCTCCCGACTTCCCAGGGCCCACACCTGGCACTACCTTCTATCTAAAATATCTTGTATACATATGGATTAAAAAATAAAAGTAATATATCAAAAAAAAAAAAAAAAAAAAAAAAAGAAAAGCAGAGAAAGAAAAAAAAAAAAAAAGGAAAAAAAGAAAAGAGAAAAGAGAAAAAAGAAAAAAGAAACCACTCTTCGTGTTGATCTCAGCCCCCCATCTTTATCTATGCTTAAATAGTATAAATCATTCTATCTATATTTTATTCTCATCTCTTACTTCTTTGCTATTTACCCCGACCTTCTGTAGGCTCTCCCGTTCCCTTCCTAAACCTCATGATCCCTTCCAATAAGATTTAAGCAGCGTGGATCATGCCATATATTCAAATATAACTTTACAGACAAGTAATCAAACTTTCCCTTCTAGTAAAATTTAAACAACGTAAGTGATCTTTCTTTACCCCTTTTTCAAACAGTAATTCAAAATAATCTAACCAGATTTCCCCTTCTTAGTAAAGTTAAGCAGCGTAGATCAGATATTACTTTACACAGGAATCAATTTCTATCTTAAGATAATTCCAACCGACTTCCCCTTCTAATAGAATTTAAATAACTTAGTTCATTCCACATGTATTTTACCCTCATCCCCCACTTGTCTGATATTTACCACTATCAAATTTATACTACCATTTGTTTAAAATATAACTCAGAGCGATTTGTAGCATAAATCATTCCACATATTCCAATAATACTTTCAGCAAGAATCAGTTAACCTTCTATTTTAAGGTAGTCGCTTCTAACAAAGTTTAAACAACATAAATCATTCCGCATTCTTTTTACAGTTATCTTAAAATAATCCCAAGCGGCTTCCTATTCTAATAAGCTTTAAACAACATAAATTTTGCCCTCTTCCCTTGCTTGTCTGGTATTTACCTCAAATAACGTAGTTCATTTCACATGCATTTTACCCTCATCTCTTGCTTGTCTAATATTTACCACTATCAAATTTATACTAGCGTTTATTTGAAATGTAACTCAAAACTATTACAACCAACTTTCCCTTCAAATAAAAGTTAAATAGCATGGATCATATTCAAATAATACTTTCAGCAGGAGTCAGTTAACCTTCTATTTTAAAATAGTCCCATCTAACAAAGTTTAAACAACATAAATCATTCCGCATTCTTTTAACCACTATCAAATTTATGCTAACGTTACTTTAGAATCTAGCTCAAAGTAGTTTCACCCAGCTTTCCCTTCTGATAAAAATTAGTCCACTTTTTCTACCGGAGAGAGGTCTCAAACCCCCATTCAGTCCTCAACTTTAGGAAGTCTTTTGAAGTATCTAAATTCTTGATCTGCGTTCTTCTGCTTCTCCGAGGGAGGAGGGGCTACCCCCTCCATCTTGCAGCCGCATGGCCAGCCGTTTGCTTTCTCCTTCCGCTTGTCTCTCCTCTCTTCCAAGCGCATCAGGAAATCCCGCCTTCAGAATCCTACAATAGAAATCTTGAGCCTCTGAAACAGAATTAAGACGAAATCTTTGATTCTCAAATGTAACCGTGATGCCGGCAGGGGCCTCCCATCTGTATCGAATCTGTTGACTCCTAAGCTCTTTAGTTAAAAAGATGTAGTCCCTTCTTGCTTTCAACATCTGGGAAGGTATATTTTTGAAGACAATCACGTCCTGGTCATCAACTCGGAGACTGTTATTATGAAACTTTTGCACAATCGCGTTTCTAGATTCTTTGGTAGAGAAATGTATAATTATATCCCTCGGGAGCTGTCGCTGTTCCGCTGTCAATGAGTTCTGGCGATAGATTTTCCGAATCTGCCAATCAAAGTTAAGTCCCGGGCTTCCCAGCGCATGGCTGAAGGCTTCAGCAAAGGTCTGTTTCAAATTCTCTTGCTCCTTTTCACGGAATCCCCTGACTCTTATTGAAAATGCCTTCCTATCAAAATTTAGCATCATAAGCTGTTCTTCGTTATTTCTAATTTTTTCTTGTAAAATTTGAATATTGGTAGTCAAATCAAAATTAGCCTTCTCCAGACTTTCCAATTTGTTCTCTATTTCAGCAGAGTAATCCGACAGGGCAGACACGGCTGCAAACGTATTCGCCTTCATTTGATTAACTTTAGATTTTAGATCATCATAAAGTTGCAATACAAATTCCTTAAGTTCTTGCTTAAAGGCATCAAAGATTTTAAAGAGATATTCCTGTGTTAAAACTTCTCCAGTAGAGGGCGTAGGAGACAAAGGCTGTGTTTCCAGAAAAGATTCTTTAAATTCTTTAGATATATTTGTAGCAAGACGCTTCTTTGATCTGGGTGCCATAATAAATAAACAAGTAAGCAGCGCTTCGCTCCCCTCTATTTCCAAAGAAAAAGAGTTTATTTTGTTAAGGAGCGGTCTGCAGGAAGATAAGCCCGGCTAAGTACATCCAGTAATCATCCACGGAGAGAAATCGCCATTTTGTAGTCTATTTAAACAAAGAAGTCTTTAAGACGAATGGTGCTGGTATTTAAGATAGTAATAAAAGCATAAATCTCACAGGGGTGGTACCCTCCCGTATCAAATCTAGCTTGAAAAAAACTTTGTTTTGTCCTGGGGGGGGCTAGCCTGTCTGGGGCTGCCAAAAAAAAAAAAAGGCAGCTGAGAAGAAATGGCCGGAGATAAAAGCTCCGCTTCGGCTGGATCTAATCTCTTCCACAGCCAAAAAAAGAAAAAGGCTGTGGCTTACGAATAGACCCTAGTCTACGGAGCTACCCTCCCTGCCCCTTTCTTAGCCAAAAAGGGGTGCTATCTATGATGTTATTTAGATATACAGACCAGATCTCTGAGGAGCTCGGTGGAGCCCTCCTCGGCAACAGGCCACGCCCCCAGGAAGCCGAGGAATATCTTTATAATGAAAGTAGGGCATGAATGAGAGTATGTGGAGTGCCTAATGGGTACAGCTAGTCCTCGATTCATGACGGTTTCATTTAGTGACCGTTCCAAGTTACAATGGTACTGAAACAAGTGACTTATGACCATTTTCATACTTACGACCATGACAACAGTCCCATAATCACGTAATCAAAATTCAGGTGCTTGGCAACGGACTCATATTTACAACGGTTTACAGTGTCCCGGGGTGATGCGATCCCCTCTTGCGACCTTCTAACAAGCAAAGTCACCGGGGAAGCCAGATTGTTACTATGGTAATTTAACAATCGCAAGGATTCACTTAACAACGGTGTCGAGAAAGGTCGTAAAATTGGGCAAAACGCATTTAACAACCATCTCGCTTACCAACAGACATTTTGGGCTCATCAGGGGTCATAAATGGAGGGTTACGTGTTGTTCAGCATTGAGCAGAGGGTAAAGACGCCTGATGTCCCCTTAATTATCTGATGGCCTTGTGTGACTAAATATAAAAGATCTGTTTATGGTGATAGCAGGAGGTGTGTTGGAAGAAGATTCGTGTGGTTTTTATCAGACAATGCCATGCTGTTGGCTGGCCCCAGGATCTACAATGAATGATAGGCAGTATGATGTAATAAAGAGGAAGGATTGTAAAATTAACGAAGCAAAGTCCAAGGCAGTTGAGGTTTTGCAAGAAGAATGGTGTGAATGAATGCAAGTTATACACAAATATATAAGCACACTAAAAAGCAGAGACATCCCCCTGCCAACAAAAGGGCGTATAATCAAGGCTCTGGTTTCCCCAGTTGCAATGGATGGCTGTGAAAGTTGGACCATAAGGAAGGCTGAGTGCCAAAGAATGGAGGCCTTTGAACTCTGGTGCTGGAGAAGACTCCTGCATTGAGTCCCTTGGACTGCAAGGCCATCCAACCGGTCAGTCCTAGAGGAGATCCACCCTGACTGCTCTTTAGAAGGCCAGATCCTGAAGAGGAGACTCAAATGCTTTGGCCGCCTAATGAGGAAGGAAGGAAGCCAAAGAATGGAGGCCTTTGAACTCTGGTGCTGGAGAAGACTCCTGCATTGAGTCCCTTGGACTGCAAGGAGATCCAACCGGTCAGTCCTAGAGGAGATCCACCCTGACTGCTCTTTAGAAGGCCAGATCCTGAAGAGGAGACTCAAGTGCTTTGGCCGCCTAATGAGGAAGGAAGGAAGCCAAAGAATGGAGGCCTTTGAACTCTGGTGCTGGAGAAGACTCCTGCATTGAGTCCCTTGGACTGCAAGGAGATCCAACCGGTCAGTCCTAGAGGAGATCCACCCTGACTGCTCTTTAGAAGGCCAGATCCTGAAGAGGAGACTCAAGTGCTTTGGCCGCCTAATGAGGAAGGAAGGAAGCCAAAGAATGGAGGCCTTTGAACTCTGGTGCTGGAGAAGACTCCTGCATTGAGTCCCTTGGACTGCAAGGCCATCCAACCGGTCAGTCCTAGAGGAGATCCACCCTGACTGCTCTTTAGAAGGCCAGATCCTGAAGAGGAGACTCAAATGCTTTGGCCGCCTAATGAGGAAGGAAGGAAGCCAAAGAATGGAGGCCTTTGAACTCTGGTGCTGGAGAGGACTCCTGCATTGAGTCCCTTGGATTGCAAGGCCATCCAACCGGTCAGTCCTAGAGGAGATCCACCCTGACTGCTCTTTAGAAGGCCAGATCCTGAAGAGGAGACTCAAATGCTTTGGCCGCCTAATGAGGAAGGAAGGAAGCCAAAGAATGGAGGCCTTTGAACTCTGGTGCTGGAGAAGACTCCTGCATTGAGTCCCTTGGACTGCAAGGAGATCCAACCGGTCAGTCCTAGAGGAGATCCACCCTGACTGCTCTTTAGAAGGCCAGATCCTGAAGAGGAGACTCAAGTGCTTTGGCCGCCTAATGAGGAAGGAAGGAAGCCAAAGAATGGAGGCCTTTGAACTCTGGTGCTGGAGAAGACTCCTGCATTGAGTCCCTTGGACTGCAAGGCCATCCAACCGGTCAGTCCTAGAGGAGATCCACCCTGACTGCTCTTTAGAAGGCCAGATCCTGAAGAGGAGACTCAAATGCTTTGGCCGCCTAATGAGGAAGGAAGGAAGCCAAAGAATGGAGGCCTTTGAACTCTGGTGCTGGAGAGGACTCCTGCATTGAGTCCCTTGGACTGCAAGGCCATCCAACCGGTCAGTCCTAGAGGAGATCCACCCTGACTGCTCTTTAGAAGGCCAGATCCTGAAGAGGAGACTCAAGTGCTTTGGCCGCCTAATGAGGAAGGAAGGAAGCCAAAGAAT
Source organism: Thamnophis elegans (assembly GCF_009769535.1). Taxonomy (NCBI): domain Eukaryota; kingdom Metazoa; phylum Chordata; class Lepidosauria; order Squamata; family Natricidae; genus Thamnophis; species Thamnophis elegans. The sequence continues at coordinate 134,718,470 of NC_045544.1, forward strand.
GGAGGCCTTTGAACTCTGGTGCTGGAGAAGACTCCTGCATTGAGTCCCTTGGACTGCAAGGCCATCCAACCGGTCAGTCCTAGAGGAGATCCACCCTGACTGCTCTTTAGAAGGCCAGATCCTGAAGAGGAAACTCAAGTGCTTTGGCCGCCTAATGAGGAAGGAAGGAAGCCAAAGAATGGAGGCCTTTGAACTCTGGTGCTGGAGCAGAAGACTCCTGCATTGAGTCTCTTGGACTGCAAGGCCATCTAACTGGTCAGTCCTAGAGGAGATCCACCCTGACTTATAGAGTGCTCCTGGGGAGGGCAGAAATGAGCAAAAATGGGCCGTTTTTTGCTCAATTTTGCTCCCCTTAGCCCCCAGGAGTTCTCAATTTATGACCATTCGTTTAGTGACTGTCAAAGTCACAACTCTATAAGCTTCCTAATGCCCTTTTTTGGACAAAAACCGGGCTATTTGTTGCTCATTTTTGCCCCCCCCCCTTCCCCGCCGGAACACTCTACAAGCCTCCAAAGGGATATTCATGCCCTTTTTTTGAAGAAAAAAAAAACTGGCCCATTTTTGGGAAGTTTGTAGAGTGCAAAAACTTTTTTTTTTTAATTTGCCTCTTCAAAACCTTGGTGCGTCTTATACTCCGAAAAATATGGTAATTCCACTGTACTACTAATCCAATGCTCTTCCGAAGGCCAGATCCTGAAGAGGAAACTCAATGGCTTTGGCCACCGAATGAGAAGGAAGGACTCCCTAGAGAAGAGCCTCCTGCTGGGAAAGACAGAGGGCAAAAGAAGAAGGGGACGACAGAGAAGGAGGTGGCTGGACATCAGACATCAGTGAGGCAGAAGAACAGCTGGAGCCTGTTCCCAGTGTGTGCATGCACAGAGTGGCCAGACGAATGGAACAGCTAAAGAACAGCGGTCGGCGTGGGAGTAAGGCCACAGGTGGACTGTAAATGCCCCCCTCCCATAGGGAATAAAAGAGGAGTGAAAGGGGAGTGGAGTTTGCAGGAGACAATTAGTTCGCTTAATTGGTTCGTGACTCTCTGAGACTCCTTGCCAAGTTTTGCAGATCTCGGCTTGGCAGCTCTCCAAGCCAGATAAGGTCTGTGACTGTAAATCCTCCCTCGAAAGACTTTGCTGGATGTGAATGAGCAGAATTCACAGTAAATTAATAAAAAGGGGTTTTTGTTGGGACCAGGAGTCTGCTTCCTGCTCTTGGGAAGCCTCGGTCAGATCAATCGTAACTACTTGGCATATCTTGCAAAATCACAAGCTAGGCTCCCTCTCGATCGAACTTCCAGCTTCAGGTAAAGTATACCTTTTAATCCCAGATGTTGAGAAGCACCCTTTCCTTGCCCCATTGATAACAATGAAAAACACTTTGATTTCCAACTGTTTTCCTTCAAGGAGCTTCACAGCAGAATGAATGCTGCTCTCAGGTGACTTCCTTTCCCCTTCACAATAACACTGTGAGGTAGGACGTTGTATAAACCTAGCACGATTGAGCCCCAGGACAGTTAGAGAGCTTGCCCACATTATGAACCTTCGTCCGAATCTGTGACCCGTCAAAACCGCGGTCCACTAAAGCGAGCCCGATCAAAGCGCGTACGTGACGTCATCAGCAGCGCGACAAATAAAATTAAAAATAAATTAAATTAAAATAAAATTAAAGCAAGCCGATTCACATAAAGGTAAGGGTTAGGTTTAGGGTTAGGGTTAGGGTTAGGTTAAGGTTAGGTTTAGGGTTACGTTAAGCGTTAGGGTTAGGGTTAGGGTTAGGTTAAGGGTTAGCGTTAGGTTTAGCGTTAGGTTAAGGGTTAGGTTTAGGGTTAGGTTAAGGGTTAGGCTTAGGGTTAGGTTTAGGGTTAGGTTTGGGGGGGTTAGGGTAAGGTTTTCGCGTTAATTTTAAATTTACCGCTCACAGCGTGCCGTTTTCGTCGCGCTGTGATGACGTCACGTACGCGCTTTCGTCGAGCGCGCTTTAGTCTACCGCGGATTTGTGGTGGAACCGTCCGAATCTCCATGAATCTAGTTGGGCTCCCAAATCTTGCATCACATGGCCCAAAATGAAAATGGCTCTCGCAGATCCATGCACAGATCAATGCGCGCCATGCACGGGGAAAGTAATACCTTTCTGCTAGGAATTCCCTGGGCCCCCTTGGCAACCTATGGAGAATCTTACCACCCAGCAGGAGGAGGTTATTAATAAATGACTTAATGTTGACAATTTCTCCTTAACAGCCTAGTTAAATTAACAGCAACATACATAACCACTTCACAGTTCAATGCCAGTCGCAAAATGTTACCAGTTGTTATTTGCAAATCCAGAGGGGAAATTGTTGTTCCCCTGAGTTTGCAAGCCTGGGTGGGGGGGGGGAGGAGGAGGAGGAGGAGGAGGAGGAAGAGGAGGAGGAAAAGGAAATGCATGAGAAGGTAAGGGGAAGAGGAGGAGGAGGGAGGAGGATAGGTAAAAGGAGGTGGAGGAAGGGGAAGTGGAGGAGGAGAAGTGGAGGAGGGAAAGAGAAGGAGAAGAAGAAGAGGAGAAGGGTAAAGGGGAGGGGAAGGAGGAGAAGGAAGAAGAAGAAGAGGAGGAGGAGGAGGAGTAACAGAAATAATAGATTAAGAGTTGGAAGGGACCTCGCAGGTCATCTAGTCCAACCCCCTGCCCAAGCAGGAGACCTTATATCTGCCTCTACCTAGTATCGAACTCACAACCTCCTGATTGTGAGGCAACAGCTCCACCTTAGGAGGAGGAGGAGGATTAGGAGGAGGAAGAGGAAGGGATACAACTGAAAGATGAAGGGGAAAGATTGGAGAACGGATGAAAAGGGAGGAGGGAAAAATGAAGGAGAAGCAGTAGAGAAGGAAGAACAAGGGAAAGGAATGGAGAAGGAAGGGAAAGAATAGAGAAGAAAGGGAAAATGGAAAGAGAAGGAAGAAGAGAAGGAGACAGAATGGAGAAAGAAAAGGGGAAGGGGAAGAAATGGAGAAGGAAGAGAATAAAGAGAAGGGAGGGGCTACGAAGAATGGTTGCAGGATCTGGTTTGGCCAGTCTAGAGAAAAGAAGAATTAAGGGTGATATGATAGCAGGATTCCAGTATTTGACAAATAAGATGGGATCAAATTACTCTCCAAAGCACCAGAAGGCTTTGGACAAGAAACAATGGATGGAAACTAATCAAGGAGAGAAGCAACCTGGAATTAAGGAGAAACTTCCCAGCAGTGAGGACAATTAACCAGTGGAACAGCTTGCCACCAGAAGTTTTGAGTTCTTCATCAGTGGAGGTTCTTTAAGAAGAGACTGGACAGTCACTGGTCTGAGATGGTACAGGTTCTCCTGCTTGAGCAGGGGGCTGGACTAGAAGACCTCCAAGGTCCCTTCCAGCTCATTCCTTTCTATTCGACTAACAACCAGTCATTTAGTAACTACTGCTCCAAGTTACAACAGCATTGAAAAAAAAGTGACAGCTTTTCACACTTACGACTGTGGGAAGTTATCATCCAGCCCTCTCCCAGAAAAATGAAATATCCTAGGAAATATTGAAAAGGCAGAATATTTCTCTGGATGTGAAAAGAAAGAAACATGCTTTAAAAGACAGAATAGTTGCCTGTAGCTTCCTGCCCATCCACACTTTGTCAATAGGCCATTGAGAAGGCCAGGCTAGCCCACTTTACATAATAAAGACTTCCCCACTGCAGCTGTAGGGGGAAGGGATATTACTCAACTCCACATGGCATCTGAGAACTCATACCTGTATTCAAAACAGGCTAGAGAGTAGCCCCCTGCATGGCCCCATGGGAGTCTGACAACCAATCAGAATACATTTCTTACACAGGAACAGGAAACAGAGAGGTGGGACTGAACAGGTTATAAAAAGCCTAGCAAGCCCCTCCTTCAGCCCTTCTCTTCTTCTCCACCAACACTGAAGCATGTGATCACCTTTTCTGTTCAGGGCTCAAGCCCCCTGCCCAACAATAAACCATCTTTCCAAGCAGCCTCCATGTCTCCAGTGTCTTTTTCCCCACTTGGAGCTGAACCCAGAAGGACATTTCTTTCAACACCACCATGATCAAGTAATCAAAAATGCAGTCACTTAGCAACTGCCTCGTATTTATGACGGTTGCAAGGTCCCAGGGTCTCGTGACCCCCTTTGGTGACCTTCTGACAAACCAAAATCAATGGGTAGTCCAGATTCCCTTAACAACCATGGTACCACAACCGTGGTACTTAAATGACCATTGTGGTCGTAAGTTGAGGACAACCTGTAAAACTTTTGGGGTGCCATCACCTCGGAGAGAGAGAGGGAGGAAGAGAGCTGTATTCCCCCCCCCCAAAGGAGATCCATCAAGGAGAAAAGCAAAACATGATTTAATTTACATTCGACACGGAAAGGAAGTGAATGCAAGGCAGCTAATTACCCATATATCTAATACTTCTCTGGTATTAAAATGAGAATTCAGTGGCAGCCCGTTGTGAATTTATGGCCTTCAGTTCTCTGAACTGCCTCAGGCTGCAGTGTGCTTTATTATATTGTCGATTTCATTTTCCGCAGCTTTTGTTTTTTAATTGCATACATTGCTCTGAATCGTGTATCAAGGGAAGGACTACATGAATTGAATAAGCAAACAAACAAATTATCCAAGCAACCCCTGAGGCTGGAGCTGTTGTGGCCGGCCAGCAGCCAGAAGAGCTGGCAGCAGATTCGGACAGTGAGGAGGTTGGGGAGGAACATGGGCCAGTCCTGGAAGCTGGGGAAGGCTCGGACGAGGGCTCTGCGTCGGAGGCAGAGACGGGGCCGAGGCGGTCTAGCAGTTCTCAGCTGCCTTCGGAGTTAAGACAGCAGTGAGGCAGAGGAACAGCTGGAGCCTGTTCCCAGTGTGCGCATGCGCAGAGCTGCCAGAAGAAAAGAACAACTCATAAATCAGGGTGGACTTGGAAGTAAAGTCACAAGTGAAAGATGATTGGCCCCTCCCATAGGACATAAAAGAGGAGCGAAAGGGGAGTGGAGTTTGCAGGAGACAATTCGTTCGTTCGTTCCTTCGTTTCAGGAGTGTGAAGATCTGTCCTTGAATCTCAGAGACTCTGTGCCAAATCTTTCCTTGCACAGCATCTCATTTAGAAAATATTTACATGGCAGCTTTCCAAGATAGATAAGGTCTGTGGTCATAAATATTCCTTTGAAAGACTGTTTTCCAGGCCTTGCTGAAGGGGAATGAGAGGAATTCACATTCATTTAATAAAAGGGGTTTTGTTGGGACCAGGATTCTGCCTGATGCTTTTTGAAGAAGCCTCAGTCAGAACAGGAGCCTAGATTTCTGGGGATTTAAAAAAAAGGGCCTTCCTACATTTTCTAGGATTTCTTCCTTACTCAAAGTAGCATCAATTAAAGAGGGGTGGAGGGTTAATCACCAAATGTGGAGAAGCTGCAAAAATGTCTTTTAAACAAAAAATACACTTAGTCCTCAACTTAGGACTGCAATGGAGTCCAAAATTTCTGTTGCTAAGTGAGACATTTGCTAAGTAAGCTTTGCCCCATTTTACGACTTTTCTTGCCTCCGTTGTTAAGTGAATCGCTGAAGTTGATAAGTTAGCAAAGCTTGGAAAACACTGTTTCAGAGGCTCACTCTCTGTTGTCACTTTTTAAAGGCTCCATTTATAAAAGGACATTCGGCATGCTCCGTCCCGTGCGCAGTCATGCGCACACATTCATGCATGTTCTGGCTTGGGCACTTGGTGCTGAAAAAAATTGCCATCACTAGTCTAATTGGCTTAAAAGCCGGCTGGATGATTTTGGGCCAATCACTCTCTCTCAGCCCAACCTACATCACAGGGTTATTGTCCTGGGAAAAATAGCCAGAGGAAGGAATATTCGGCATATTCATTCTCCTTGAATTATTTACAGAAATAATAAAGACAGGGTTATCAATTAAAATAAACAAATGTTGTGAAGAACTGTTCGTGTGAAATCTAAGCCCCAAATATAGCAATTATTCATTTTCAGCTAGGATCCTTTGCTCTTCAAACATTATTGGGCCACCATTTGTCTGAAACGATGTAGAATTTTTTTTCCCTTTTTTGAACAAAAGGTTGGACTAGAACACCTTCAAGGTCCCTTCCAATGCTTGTTATTCTGTTAGAAAGGCAATCAGCACAATCTGCTACTCTGCCATGAAAACATTTTAACCCACCTTGTTAAAGTTTAAAAGCACACAAACACAATGCGTGCAGAAACATATGCAGGGAGAAAATCTTCTATTGACCTCTGGCTCAAATACTCCTCAAACATGGCGCATTTCAACAAATGACAAATGCTCAGTCGCTTAAAGCCCACAGATCTTTTACCGGTTTGCAAATTTGCAAATACAATACAATACAATAGCAGGGTTGGAAGGGACCTTGGAGGTCGTCTAGTCCAGCCCCCTGTCTAGGCAGGAAACCCTACACCGTTTCAGACAAATGGCTATCCAACATCTTCTTAAAGACTTCCAGTGTTGGGGCATTCACAACTTCTGGAGGCAACTTCTCTTCCACTGATTCATTGTTCTAACTGTCAGGAAATTTCTCCTCAGTTCTAAGTTGCTTCTCTCCTTGATTAGTTTCCACCCATTGCTTCTTGTTCTCCTCTCAGGAGCCTTGGAGAATAGCTTGACTCCCTCTTCTTTGTGGCAGCCCCTGAGATATTGGAAGACTGCTATCATGTCTCCCCTGGTCCTTCTTTCTATTAAACTAGACATAACCCAGTTCCTGCAACCGTTCTTCATATGTTTTAGTCTCCAGTCCCCTAATCAGTATACCTGATACTCCAAGTATATTTTTGGTCAGGTTTCCAAAGGATACCCTAATTCATTCATGAGCCTCGAGCCAAGTTTCAAAAGAAACTTGCTTTTATGAGTTGACATTTTTAACTAAAGCAAAATCTACAATTGCCTCAAAGTTTTACATTTAGGAAGGAAACATCAAACTCGTGCTCAATCCCGACAAGCCCGAGTGGCTGTGGATGCTGCCCCCGAAGGAGCTTTCCTAACAACTATACCATTGTAATTTCAAACAGTCACTAAACAAACTGTTGTAAGACAAGGACTACTTGCAATTGGATAAAATTTGCAGGGGGAGAATTGGGAGCTCCCAACTGAAGACAGATATAACCAATCCAGCACATAATTTCTCCAAGATCCTGTGTTGAGATCCCCAGTTGCTTTAATTTAGCATTTCTTTCCTTTGAAAAGTATTGGGCCACGGGTTTAGATAATGACATGCAAAAAAGGCAACAGATGTACGGTTAGTCCTCGACTTATAACAGTTCATTTAGTGACCATTCAAAGTTACAACAGCACTGAAAAAAAGCGACTTATGACTGTTTTTCACAACTTACAACCTTCGCAACATTCTCCAGCGATCAAAATTCAGATGCTATTCATATTTATGACCGTTGCGGTTTCCCAGGGTAACGTGATCCCCTTTTGCGACCTCCTGACAGGCGAAGTCAATGGGGAAGCCAGTTTCACTTAACAACCGTGTTACTAACTTACCAACTGCAGGGATTCACTTAACAACGGTGGCAAGAAAAGATATAAAATGGGAAGAAACTTACTTAACAAATATCTCACTGGTTCACAACAGAAATCTGGGGCTCAGCTGTGGTCGTAGACTGAGGACTACCTGTATAATAATATTAGCCACTAAGCAGTGGTCAATATTAACCGCAATGGCCCGAAACAAGCCATATTCACACCCCAAAACTGCAAACTGGATTGGTTCATTTTAGTTAAAATTAAACCAGAAAGAACACAAACTATAAAGCAGAGCAAGGTCTGTATTTCCTCGTGGAATTTAGTGTCTTATGAGTCAGTTGAAGTTAACACAGCCCTTGCAGGAAATAATTAAAGAGATGCAAACCAAAATCAGGGATGAGATGAGATGAAAAGTTGCAATTGGAAAAGGAGCCAGATCTAATCTGGTTCAATGCTCACCGGAGCCATTTGTGCGGGGCGTTGCCCAGTCAGCTCCAGGGTGCATGCACAAGCTGGCCAGGTGACTTCGGCCTTCTTTTTCGGCTGCTTCCCCGAAGCCTCCGGAGCGTGAAAAATGGCCCGATGTGTAAACCGGAAGTCCGTTTCCAAACTTTCTGAGCCAACATTTTGGTTGCTAAGCAAGAGCATTGTTAAGTGAGTTTCACCAGTTGGCGACGCCTACCCAGTCACATGGCACGCAAGCCACTCCCTCCCAGTCACATGGTTGGCAAGCCACTCCCACAAAGCAGGCCACACCTACAGAAGAGGTTCACCCGGCCAGTTTTTCAAGCCCAAAGCCGAATTAGAATTCGCCACCTCCTGGTGATTGGTTCAAAGTCCTCCAGCTGCCTTTCATGCCTAAGGCAAGACTAGAACTCATCGTCTCCTAGCCTGGCATCTTAACCGCTAGACCAGTGTTTCTCAACCTTGGCAACTTGAAGATGTCTGGACTTCAACTCCCAGAATTCCCCAGCCAGCGAATGCTGGCTGGGGAATTCTGGGAGTTGAAGTCCAGACATCTTCAAGTAGCCAAGGTTGAGAAACACCGCGCTAGACCAACCTGCCTCTCCAAAACATCTGAAGGATGCCAGTGTGCCCATAAGGCTGTGAAAGCAAGAAATAAAGTAGGCGAGCTGGGACTCTAGCAGAAAATTCGATGCTCCAAATCAGCGATGGTGAATCTTTTCGGCACTGAAGGCCCAAACCGTGACATCCATGCATGCAGATGTGCATGCCGGAAACCCAGAGAGCAGCTAGCAGGCACCTGTATGTCTGTTTTGGGGGCGTTTTGGGGAACATTTTCAGGCCATTTTTAGGGCTGTTTTCAAGCTGTCTCTCAAGGTCGTTTCAGGCTGTTTTTGGAGGCAGTTTTTGGCCCCAAAATGGCCGAAAAATATCCCCCCCAAAAGGTGGGTTTTCTGGCTGGTTTTTAGGCCATTTTTCAGCGCTCCGAAAAAAGACCAGCATGCATGCTGGAAACCAGAAGAGCAGCCGGCAAGGGCGTGTCTGCCCACAGAGAGGGCTCTGCGTGCCACCTCTGCCACGCACAGGTCCTCCATCACCACTCCAAACGTTTCCCTTTCAATTGTCTTAATTCTTCCGCTGGTCAGAAACACTTGGCTTTGATTTCCAACCAAGCAGGCATTCAGACATTGAAGAACTACAACGGGGACGGGGGCAGGGGGAACACTTCCTAAGGCCACAGGTGGCACGCGGAGCCATATTTGCTGGCATGGCAGTGCTCAGTTCCAGCGCGCATACATGCGCCGGCCAGCTGGTTTTCAGCCTTCCAGAGGGCTGGGGGAGAGGCCATTTTCGCCCTCCCGAGGCTTCAGGAAAGCCTCCGGAGTCTGGGGAGGGTGAAAATTGGTCCAATGGCCAACCAGAAGTTCATTCTTGAACTTCCGGTCGGGCCGTTTTTTGCCCTCCGCAGTCTCCGGAAGCTTTCTTGAAGCCCTGGGAGGGTGAAAACAGCCTCCCCCGGCCCTCAGGAAAGCCTGGGGGGGGGGCAAAATCTCCCACATGCATTGGGGAGGGTCGTGCGCACATGTGCAGGTGGGCATGCACACGTGTGCCTGCGATAGCTCGCGCGCACACACCATTTTGGCACACCTTTAGAAAAAGGTTAGCTGTCACTAACGATATTGGGTGTACCAAGATACACCCATGTTACACCTATCCTCCGTGAGCTGCACTGGCTGCCTATCGGTCTCCGAGCGCATTTCAAGGTGCTGGTTATTACCTTTAAAGCCCTACATGGCCTAGGACCCGGATATCTGCGAGACCGTCCTCTGCTGCATACCTCCCAACAGCCGATAAGATCACACAGGATGGGCCTTCTCCGGGTACCGTCGGCCGGACAATGCCGTCTGGTGACCCCCCGGGGAAGGGCCTTCTTTGTAGCTGTTCCGACCCTATGGAACCATCTACCCCCGGAGATCCGGACCCTTCCCACTCTCATGGCTTTCCGAAAGGCTCTTAAAACCTGGCTCTTCCGGCAGGCCTGGGGCTGTTGACCTCATGTATGAGGTCTAGCCCCGCCTGGATTCAGTGTATGGTATGACCTTTTAATTCTGCTTTTATTCTCTCGATTTTTAATTTTTATTTTGGAAGTGTGTTTCTGTAAGCTGCCCGGAGTCCTTCGGGATTGGGCGGCCTATAAATTTATTAAACAGTTAAACAGTTAAACTGTCCTAAGGTGTCACTTTCTTTCTGCAAATCGCTGTCACCTGCACTTCCGCTGGGAGGAGGGGAGGAAAGTGAGTGTCATGCTTTGATCAGCAAGATACGGCAGGACTTCTGGGCGACTCCTCAGCCAGGGTGCCCCCCCCCCATATCATCTGACAGCACAATGGGGTAGAAATAAAGGCTTTATTTCCTGTCTTCTCGCTCTCTCTTTTCTGGAATTATTTCCAAAGACAACGGCTTCTTTTAAAAGGACCCTACAAAGAGTAAAAGGGGGGAGGGAGGGTCATTGTTCCCCAGATTTCTAAATTCTTCCTCCCTCCAACAAAGGGGAAAAGAGGGGCGGCCTCTCGAGAACAATGGTGCTGTTTCCTTCTATTTAACCCACCCAACCCCCCATTAACATGCTCCAGATCTCTCCGGTTCTCCCCTGTTTTTTGCAAGAAGCCATGGGGCGTCTCCCACCCACCCATAGAGGGGGGGGGGGCGCACCTAGATTTCTCCAGTCAGTAATATTCTTCTCCCCCACCTTCCTGGTCCCTATATGCACCCCAAATCTTCCCCTATCCATCCTCCTAAGCTTTGTCTGCAAGAACGCACGGCCGACGGCTCAGAGAAAGCCAGCTCTGGGCTGCCTGAAGTGGAGGGGGGGGTGTGTATGTTGTTAAGATGGGAGGAAGGGATGTCAGAAGTCTCCCTGGAAGCCTTAGGGCCTTCTCCTAGCGGAAAAGAGGAAGGAGACCCCCACTCCCCTCCAAAAAAGAAGGATCCATCCTCCTTTTCTGGTATTTTTTTTGTTCTTTCTCTGACCATTGGTCCTTCCACCCTCCCTCCCTCCATTCATTCATTCCTTTGCTCCTTCTGTCTCTGACATTCCTTTCTTTGTAAATGCTCCTGTTTCTCACACACCCCCTGCGCACAGCTGTTTTTTCTTGATTGTAAATTTTAAGCACAAATATAAGCAGTAAAGTCAAAACAGGTGGGACTTCCTAAAATTCCTTTGACATTGAAATACAGACAACCACACCAATTGGTAACAGCCTCCTAAATTGAAATAACAAAAGAAGCACAGATAAGAAATTGGGGGGGGGGGGCTTCTTCTTTAGGCATAATGGTTTAGAAAGGTATAAATTGTATTACTTGAAGTCTGTCTTTGCGCTCCTAGTATTCAAGCCATGGGGAAGAATCTGGGAGGCCGCGCTCGCAACTGCTTATTCAATTTCTTTGCAATAAAAACTTTTGAATTGTGAACCAGACTTGTCTTTTGAATTGTGAGCATAAAAATTGGATTTTAATATCTCACAATCTCTCCCTCCCTTCTCTCCCACTCCCTCTCTGCCTTCCTTCCTTCCCCTCCTCTTCCTTCCTTCTCCTGTCTCTCTTCCTCCCTCCCTTTATTTCTTTCACCCCTTCCTTCCCCTTACCTCTTCCTCCCCACTTCTCTCCCCCTCCCGCTCTGCCTTCACTCCCACCCTCCCCACTCCCCTCTGTCTTCCTTCCAGTCTCTTCCTCCCTCCCCCTCCATCTTCCTTCCTTCCATCCATCTCCCCCTTTCTCTTCCTCTCCCTCCCTTTGTTTCTTTCACCCCTTCCTTCCTTCCCCTTCACTCTTCCTCCCTCCCTTCTCTCCCCCTCCGTCTTCCTTCCATCATCTTCCTCCCTCCCTTCTCTTCCCCTCCGTCTTCCTTCCTTCCTTCTTTCTCTTCCTTCCTTCCTTCCCTTTCTCTTCTTCTTTACCCTCTGTTCTTCTTTCTCTTCCTCCCTCGCTTCCTCCCTTCCAGCCTACCTCGATCTTGTCCACGCTCCGGGCGCAGCCCACCACTTTCAGCCCGTGCTGCACCAACGCCCGAGCCACGGCCGCTCCGATGCCCACCGAGGCGCCCGTGACCAACGCCACCCGGTTCTTCCAGCGCTCCATGAGCCCCCGAGCCGCGCCGGCTGCCGGCCCCTGCGTGCTTCCTTGCCTGCCTGCCCGCTTGGCTCCCTCCCTCCCCCGAAGCGCTGGAGCCCGTCCGGCGAAGGAGGCGGAGGAACCGACCGGCGCACTCGCCTGCCTGCCTCCTTCTCCAAGGGCAGCCTCGCCCTTCAGCTGGCGAGGGAAGCCGGCAGGAGGCGGGGAAGCGCCCCGGCCCCCTCCCCGGGCAGGGTTGAAAGTTCCCCTTTGCCTTTGGCCAGCGGCTGGGGCCGCCTCCGCCTCCCGCCCGGGGAGCAGCGCCAGGCAACGGCGGAGGATTCCACGCGTGGGAAGGGGACGAAGATCGGGGCAGCCCCGAGGCTCCTCCCAGCCGGCGACCCGACCTGCCCGGTCGCCTGCATTTCTGCCAGGCTGGTGCCTTTCTCTCCCCTGCAGCCCGGGACTGAGCCAGCCTTAAGATATTAATTAAGATATTAATACATTCATGCATTAATACCTTAAATATTAATTGAAATATTAATGAATTTATTAAGATATTAATTAATGATTTGACCAAGATATTATTGAATTAATTAATTGAGATATTAATTAATGATTTGTCCAAGATATTAATTAAGATTGCAGAAAATACGACTTCAGCAACAGTGGTCAATGCCTGGAATGCTCTACCTGACTCAAAACTATTGTTGTTAAATCTTCAAAACCCCAAAACTTTAACCTCAAACTGTCTACCGTGGACCTCACCCCATTCCTAAGAGGCCAGTAAAGCGCACCAGCATGCCTACATTTCTTCCGTTCGTCCTAGCCATGTTTATATGTATACCTGCTATTAACAAGAGTTGGAAGAGACCTTGCAGGTCATCTGGTCCAACCCCCTGCCCAAGCAGGAGACCCTATATCTGCCTCTACCTAGGATCAACCTCCTTGCACCTGTTTGACAAACTAATAAATAGAAATATACTTAGAAGACTGGAGGATAAAACAAAGGAAGACCGGTTGCTGGAATTGGGGGTGTCTAGGTTGATGAAAAGAAGGGGAAAAAAGGGGGGGGGACATGATAGGTGGGTCCCAATATTTGAGGGACTGCTCCAAAGAAGAGGGGGGGGGTGTCAATCTATTCTGCAAAGCACCCGAAGACAGGAGAAGAAACAACAAATAGAAACTAATCAAGGAGAAAACCAACTTAGAACTAAAGAGAAATTCCATGACAGTTAGAACAATCAATCAGTGGAATTGTTATTAGTTGCGAAGTCCTGTCCGACCCATCACGACCCCATGGACAACGTTCCTCCAGGCAGGGCCGGATTTAGATGAAAAGAGGCCCTAGGCTATTCCACTTATGAGGCCCTTTCACCTCCATCATTACTGTGATATATCAATATATATCAATATATATAGCTGGCCTCCCGACGGAGGGCGGCTCTGCTCTGCGGCAAAGGCAGCGAGGCCAGCCGCCTCCCCTGCTGCGCTCAGCTGCCCGGCTCGGCCCCCTTGCCCTCACCTGCCTGGCCACTGATGGGCTCCGCGTCGACGGGGCGGCTACTGGGAGCGGCCGCGCCTCTCGCCCGACTGCCAATGCCGGGAACGTGGGCGGGCTCCCCAACTGCCGCGGCGCTGGAACGATCTTAACCAATACATTTTTATGTTTGTTTATTAGTCATATGCATAGAATTTCTCATTTTTGGTTCAGTGTTTTAGTGTTCACTGTTTTTAGAATAGTGTAATTTTAATTTTGCTAACAATTTGAATGTAGGCCCCTCTTGATCTTGAGGCCCTAGGCTGAAGCCTAGTTAGCCTATAGGAAAATCCGGCACTGCCTCCAGGCCAGGCCTTCCTGCCCTCCACCATCCTCTGGAGTCCATTTAAGCTCATGCCTTCTGCTTCGATGACTCCATCCAGCCACCTCCTTCTCTGTCGTCCCCTTCTTTTGCCCTCCATCTTTCCCAGCATGAAGCTCTTCTCCAAGGAGTCCTTCCTTCTCATTAGGTGGCCAAAGCCTTTGCGTCTCCTCTTCGGGGTCTGGCCTTCTAAAGAGCATTGGATTAGTAATTCAGTGAAATTACCATATTTTTGGAGTATAGGATGCACCCGAGTATAAGACGCACCAAGGTTTTGAAGAGGCAAATTTAAAAAAAAAAAAAGTTTGTGCACTCTACAAACCTCCCAAAAACGGATATCCTATTATTATATCATTTTGGATGATATTTGGAATGCTGACATTAACTCAAATCTTGCCCTCTCCAGCCGTGTGTAGAATTAGCCTTTCCACCCCACTCCCTCTGCATCTGCTATAAATCTTCAAATTTTACTCCTCCACAAATTCCTTTGCACTTTGGAAGATTTGCAGAGAAGTGACTGGTCATTGGCTTTTTCTCCCCTCAAAGGCTCTATCTTCTTAATGTCAGCGTTCCAAATATCATCCAAAACTAAGAGTCCAAGGCAGAACTTTCCACAGATGTGCCAACATGTCTCTATTCATAAATTGGAACTTTGAGGAAAGCTGTGCCTTGGACTCTGATTTAATTTTGGATGATATTTGGAACGCTGACACAGTGTATAAGACGCATCTAAGATTTTCAGCCCCTTTTTTTGAGGGAAAAGGGTGCGTCTTATACTCCAAAAAATACGGCATTTGCCTTCATAAGTTGTGAATGCTCCAACACTGGAGTTTTTTAAAGAAGATATTGGATAACCAGTTGTCTGGAATGGAATAGGGTTCCCTGCCTGAGCAAGGGGTTGGACTGGAAGACCTCTAAGGTCCCTTCCAACTCTGTTATTCTGTAGGTTCCTTATGATCTGGTCATAAAAGGGTCTTTTCCTCTTTATTTGGATTCAGTCCTGACTGGTGAGCCCAGATGGGTATACAGACGTGTTCGATTTCCCAAACCTTGGCACTCCTGGCAGAGTCTCACAATAGAGGCAGAAACGGTCAGCCGTTCCAGGCCAAATATTTGCTGACTCAAAGGTGGTGGTGAATCCTTCATCATGAGGTGGTCATTGAAGAAGGAAGATGGGCTTCCAAGCCATCCTCACGAAACTCTACTGGTGACTGAGGACTTGTCCTTTTTTCTGCACCTAGCTTACCCCACAGGGTTGTTGTGGGGAGGGGAAATGAGGGGAGTAAACACTGTGCACGCTGCTGTGAACTGCCAGAGAAAATAGGTGGTGTGGTTTATAAACCTTAATATATAAATTCCTGTGTGTATGTTCCACCATAACTCTGGAACGCCTCGAGTAATTTCAACCAAACTTGTTACACAGATGACTTACTTTCTGGAAACAAATACTGTGGGGGGTAAGACATCCCTAACACCCCTTGGGTTGTGCGTTCTGTTAAGATACAGCCTGTTGTGCCTTAAAATGGCTTCTACCATACTGCCTTAAAATGGCTTCTACTGTGCAGCACTGTGGAGTTGCCATGGTAATGGCTTCACAGTACTCCACAAGGGGGCTCCCTCTGGTAAGGGGGAAAATCCAACATTAGAAATTGCGGCGACATCCATGGGAGGAGAGTTGGGATAAATGAAATACCTGGGCAGCGCCAGGTTATCAGCCGGTGGCATATAAAAAATAGGTGCAGAGACTCTGGAAAGTGTGCAGAGAAGAGCCACAAAGATGATTAGGGGTCTGGAGGGTACTAGGTATGTGTAGCCTAATGAAGAGAAGGATAAGAGGCGACATGATAGCCGTCTTCCAACTCTTGGCAGGGCTGTCACAGCGATGAGGGGGGTCGATTCACTCTCCCGAGGGCAGGACAAGAAGCAGTGGGTGGAAGCTCCCCACAAGGAGATCCAACCTGGAAATGAAGAGAAATTTCCTGACACTTAGAACCATTAGCCAGTGGAAGGACTTGCCTCCAGAAGTTGTGAATGCTCCAACATGGGAAGTTTTTAAAGAAGAGACTGGACAACCACTTGTCTGAAATAGTGAGCTTCCTGCTTGAGCAGGGGGTTGGACTAGAAGACCTCCAAAGTCCCTTCCAATTCTGTTATTCTGTAAACGAGGTCATGGGATGACCCATCTTACGACGATCAACCAAAATGGCAGGCTAAATTGTCGTTAAGTCAAGAACTGCCTGTCAAGGAAGAAAGTCTTTTCTTTTCTTGCCGCAGAGAAAAGTTTGAATATAATTTGAATTGAAAACCATGCATTGATTGAGATTGGAGAGGGGAGGAGGGAGGGGGGAGAAAAAAGAAAGAGAGGAGAAATTAAAGACAAAGAAAGTAAAAGAGAAAGAGAAAGGAAGGAAGAAGAAAAAGAGAGAAGAAAGAAAGAGAAAGTAAAAGACAAAAGCGGGAAGAGAGGAAGAAAGAGGGAGGGAGGGAGGGAGGAAAAAGAAAGAGAAGAAATGAAAGACAAGAAAGTAAAAGAGAAAGGAAGGAAGGAAGGAAGGAAGGAAAGAGAAAAAGACAAGAAACAAAAGAAAGAGAAAGTAAAAGACAGGAAGAGAAAGAGAGAGGGGGGAGGGAGGAAAAAGAGAAAGAGAGAATGAAAGACAAAAAAGTAAAAGAGAAAGGAAGGAAGAAGAAAAAGAGGAAATAAACAAAAGAAAGAGAAAGTAAAAGACAGAGGAAGAGAAAGAGAGAGAGGGAGGAAAAAGAGAAAGAGAGAAGAAATGAAAGACAAAGAAAGTAAAAGAAAGGAAGAAAAAAGAGAAAGTGAAGAAACAAAAGAAAGTAAAAGACAGAGAGGAAGAGAAGAGAGACAGATAAAGAAAGGAGAGAGAGAGAGAGAGAGAGAGAGAGAGAGTGTGAGTCCGGCTAATTTTGAAAACGATGGTTAAGATAATCATAAATGGATATACTGCACAAAATGCCAACCTGGGCCATAGCAAATAAATTCCAATAAAGATATATAAATTATCTCTCTTTTTCCCCCCAAGTTCCCCACCCCCTTCCCTTCCTCCCATCAGCCTTCTTTTTTTAAGAGTTGCCAGATTAAAAACCACAGAACATAAGAAGCTTAAGAAAATCCCATTTAAAACACAAATATAACACAACATGGAGGCTGTGTTTGCACAACACCCTTAACGGCAAACTTGTACATTCTAAACATTTGAGCTGAACGTAACGCGTGACCTGTAGCCAGCTTGCTTAGTTTATGGTGATAAGAACTCAGGTTTATTGGAAAAAGGTGTGATTTAACACATTTATATGCGGTGCTTTGATTTAGCTTTTTAAAACTGTTATTGTGCTTTGTCGCAAGTTTTGGTCCATAACCATGGATTCTATTGAATTGAAGTCTCGGTGTCAACCCTGAAGCCATCTTGGAGCTTCAGTGATGCCACACCGAAGCTGAAGGATAGGGAGGGGGGTGGGATTAGAAATAGCTGGGGTTGTGTAGTCAAAACAAAATAACTTTCTCTTGAGAACCAAGGGCGTTCTCACACCTGGTTGGAGGAAGGAGGAGTGATGTCATCAGACAGCGCCTTGATTGGACCATGTGACTGACTGTTTGGGGTTGAGAGGAAAAATTTTAATTCGGTGAAAAACCGTGGGAGACTTCAAAGTCAGCTTTCACCAGATCTGTGCCAATATGGTATCTGAGGAATCTTCCTGCCTCTAAGATTTTGCTTGATAATAGATCTATTACTTGGAACCCTGACACTTGGCATTTGGCGGTTCTCCTGGAAACATGCAATCTAAAGAAGGATGGGAGACCACTAGGAAATAAAAAAGAATCCCGAAGAGGTGACCATGGCAGGACACTTCTATACCAGTGCCAAAAAAAAGTGCATGTTTGTCTTTCATCACGATTACTGGATCCATAAGCCACACATTTTATTTTAAACTGATCACTTTGAAGCCTCACTTTTTCCCCTCTATTATGAACAAGGCAGCCTAACTAGCGCATTCAGCCTGTGTTAAAATATTCTTATCTTTTTTTTTAAAAAAAAAAAACTTTCAACCGCTAAAAATTAGACCTAACTTTCGGCATCCTCCGATTTCACGAACGACAGGAGAAAACGAACACACTTTGTTTTTGTTTTTTTTTTACTTTTCTTATTTTTTTACTATGCATCTTAATAAATATTCTTTATTTTTAAATTTTTGCACATCGCGCTTCCAACATATTACATCCAGAACATCTTTTTCAAATTTTCTTTTTTTGCAAATGGATGTCTACTTTTGTAAAATCTTTTTATACTGAGCTCATTGTCATTTCTGTACAGAATTATAAGTACAACATTACTTTTTCACTAAGCTTCGTTTTTTTTTTATTTTTCCTGTTTGATAAGTGTCACAGTTAAGAGAAACATTGAATGAAAAGAGGTGGCTTTAAATTATGATAGTATTGGAGGGGGTGGGTGGGTGGGTGGGCTGGTCTCAGTTCTCTTGTCAAAAACTAGAGAGGGGGGGGGGGGAGGGAGAGTCTGGAAATAAGGTTGGGGGCGGGGAACTAAATTAAAAGGATTAAATTCAATTCTACCAGCCTCCTGCAGAGGGAAGGGAAGGGGAAAAGGGGAAGGGAAAAGGAAAGGGAAAAGGAAAGGGGAAGGGAAAAGGGGAAGGGAAAAGGGGAAGGGAAAAGGGAAGGGGAAGGGGAAAAGGGAAGGAAAAAGGGAAGAAAAAAGAAAGATAGAAACAAAAGAAAACCACCGTCTTTTTTTTTTTCTTTTTCTTTTTTTAAAAGATACGATTTTGTTTAGTTGCTAAGAGAGGCTTTTTCCCGGAGAGAGAAAACGCGCAGTAGTCATTTTCGA